>NW_026068646.1:33620-38315 GCF_014885135.2 Alexandromys fortis
AACCCGGCCATTGTGAGCCCTGAAGCTGGGAATGTTACCTGCCCAAAAGACTGGATTGCATTTGGACGTAAATGTTTTTATTTGTCTGAAAACACAAGTAACTGGAGATCCAGCCAGACCTCCTGCATGGAGCAGGTGGCCCATCTAACTCACTTTGACAATCTGGAGGAGCTGGTAAGAAAGGATCAGGAGTTGGTTTGTTGTTTGCTGATGTGTGTTGTGATAAGAGCAGCAAGGCTGCGTCACCGCCACCAGGCCGCCTGCGTGGCTAGCTTATGCCCCAAAATAATTACACTGAAACTGTATTCTTTTAAACACTGCCTGGCCCGTTATCTGTAGCCTCTTATTGGCTAGCTCTTACATATCGATCTAACCCATTTCTAATATCCATGTAACACCACGAGGTGTCTTACCAGGGAAGATCTTAACCTGCATCTGTGTCCGGTAGGAGAATCATGGCGACTCCTTGACTCAGCTTCTTTCTCCCTGTATTCTGTTCTGTTTACTCCACCTACCTAAGGGTTGGCCTATCAAATGGGCCTAGGCATTTTCTTTATTAATAAGAAATCAATCCCACATCACTTGTGGAATATGTTTTGCCTTGCCATAGAGAGCTTAAAGCAGGAACATGAGTAAGGTTTCCACCCTAGGCATTGGGCACATGGGGTACATGTTAGCATGTGCCATTTGTGATGGTAACACATCTGACTGTAGCGCTGAGACATTCCAAAGATATTCTCTCCTATAGTGCTAATAATACTCAACGTGCAAGGCCAAACATACGTTTGAGATTCATGGTGGTCATACAAGTCTTTGTCTGAGCCGGCGGGTGTTGCAAACTTAAGTTAACAGCTGTTAATAACTGTAAATACAGACTTAACAAGGGACTTTTACAGCCCCAGAAAAAGGGGTATCTGTCAGCTTACTACGGTTAATGACAGGAAAATGCATTCACTGAGAACTGAGGGTTATTTAGGCTCTAAAGTTCCTGGCCCTCAGTTCAAACCTGCTACCATCCCAAGAGGAGGCTGTAGGACAGAGACTCAAGGCTCATCTGAAACTGAGAGACACATGTCTTTGCTTTCTGTGTTTTTGACAGGATTTCCTGAATAGAACATATGGGCATTCTGCTGCGTGGATCGGACTGCACAGAGAGTCATCAGAGCAGCCTTGGATGTGGACAGACAACACTGAATATAACAACTTGTATGTTTTCAGAAAGCTTTTTCTTTTACTGTGTTCAAGTGTTGTGATTGTGTGAGTTGTTGTGCAAGCTGAAAGGCTGAGTAATATAAAGAGAACTCAACTTGAAAGGGAGAAACCCTTGGGCTGGAGGTGTGCCTTGGGTCTGGTTGTATGTTACATAGAGTCCCCAGTATCCACATCTTGGCAAATTTACATCTGTCAGAGTCACCTAGTGTTGTTTCATTCCAAATCTTTAGCCTGATGATGGCATCTGGGGAAGATGCTGTCTGCTCTCAGCACTTAGAAATCTCTCCTTGTAGATAACTGCCCTTGTGGGATGCAGACAGAACTGCTGATGTCCACTAAGGGCTCTGAATCCCCAGGAATCCACTGCAGAACTGCTGGATAGGACTTGTCAAACAGCTGTGCGCACAGCTGCTTCTGTCACTGAAGCAGAGACTTCATGCGTTTTGGGAACCTTCTCATCATCAAAGGGCACCCAGGACAGTGTTTGGATGTGAGCATAGCCATTTTGAACAGACCCATTCTCTGAAACAGTGAATGTCCATCATTAAAGACCTTTAGAATTAACTAAGTGCATTTTCACCCCCTTTCGAACATGTGAGAAATTCTTCAAGATAGAATTGAAAACCCCCTTGCAATGCTACCCATGGCTGAATGAAGTTCATGTGAACATGGCAGAGAGCAGCAGTCAAATGCTTTGTACACACAGTACAGGGTCCAACATGGATGAGTGACAAAGGAATGATAACCAAGTGGAACCCTGAGAATGAAAAAGTCACTAGGTGTAACACTAGTGTTGGTGATTCCTCATGGCCTCTGCCTTTCTGTGATTCGTGCTATAAACAAGCAGTGGACAAGAGTGAGATATCATTGCTGGAGGAAATGCAGTGGCCGACTCTGCAGACATTTTGTTTTTATTTTGTTTTAGGACACTCATCCGAGGAGTTGGAAACCATGCCTACCTGAGTGACAGAGGGATCAGCAGTAGCAGGGACTACATACCTAGGATGTGGATTTGTAGCAAGCCCAAATCTATACTTTAGTAGATTCACAGCTTGTGTAGAGAGTGTGTCAAAGTCATCATGAGAGATCTGTAACATATCATCTATAGTTACAGCATTTTTTTATCTTAAATAAATATAACAAGCAATTCATATTCTGTGGTGACATCATTGGTGAAAATTATCACAGACGTCTATACTTACGGGTACTTGAGAGAGTATGGGTGATTCTAAATTAAGTAAGTGTTTTGCTATGGGTTGGCCATATGAATTACAAACACATCAGTATTAGTGACCCCCACATTTATGGCCAGACAATGAAATTTTTTTCATTAGCTTTTCCTTTGAATGACAGGTACTGTTAAAATTGAAGAGAGGAGCTGGGCAGTGGTGGCAGATGCTTTTAATCCCAGCACTTGGGAGGCAGAGGCAGGTGGATTGCTGTGAGTTTGAGGCCAGCCTAGTCTAAAGAACAAGAGCCAGGACAGGCTCCAAAGCTACACACAGAAATCCTTTCTCAACCCCCCCTCAAAACAAACAAACAAACAAACAAACAAACAAACAAACAGTGACAGGATTGAGTCAAGATGGGTGAAACACAGGGCTCCTGTAGAGGGCTAGAGGGAGACAGAGGAGTGGAGTCTCTCCTGTACTCTCTCCCCATGGCCCTGGGAATCCTGCAGCAGGCTGCACCAGAGGTCTGTAGTCACCAAGGAGGAGCCTCAGACATGGATGCCACAGCTGCTGCAACCCAAGCCAGAGCTGGAGTGAGGCCCTGCTGTTAGAAAGTCAGGGAAGAGTGGCTGAAAGAATGGCTCTTTCTCCAGTAAATGTGCCTTGGCATGTATGTAATTTCTGTTATCAGAACCTTTTAAAAAATATTTGAAGATTGATTTAAGATGGTGACTCGTAGGGTGGGTTTTTCTTTTTTTCTTGTTCTCAACCTGGAATCTCCACTGCTGTGCAACTGCCCTCAGCCTGCAGGTGTGATGGTCATACCTAAGGTGCCTTCATTGAGGGCACAGAGATGTGCAGAGACCTGAAGCTCCAGTAGATTCTGTCCCCAGATGCCCTGCCTATCTGAAAGATCCCCTTGTCTCTGGGCAACAAGAGCATATCCCAGACTGGTGCTATTATTTATTATTATTGTTTATAGTTGTATTTGGGTTAGTTCTGTCTTATTTAGACAAAAAGAGGGAGATGTAGGGATAAGCCCTCCCCTTGGGGCGGGCTGCCCTCCGGCGTATGTTTACTGATAAATTGGGCGCGCATCTGCGCGCCCCTTCCTGCCTACTCTGGGTACTCCTCTGGAACCTTGGTTTTGTGAGTCTGGTTTTGTCATTAAACTTGTCCAAACACCTATTATCATTGGTCCTCATTAATCCAACCGCCACATTCAATCACCCTCACTCTGAGAAACATCAGTATGTCTGTAATGGAGACCTATTTATTTTCTTGATTGGACCTCAAAAAACCTAGCACTGGCAGGACGGTAAACAGCAGCCTGGATCTCTCACAGGCTCTGCCCCCTAATGCACCCCCATGACCAGCCTGTCTCTGAGGAATGGCAGGATGCCCAAGGAGAGTAGTGTATTTTCTGGTTTGGGCCATCTCAAAAAACCTCCATGGTGTGTTCTGCCACCACATGCTATGTTGCTGTACATGGTGCATGCTACAGCTGCAGCTGTATTTGTTCTGTCTCCCTCTACAGGTTGTGTGGAGGCTCAAAAATGTGAGCCTGTTTCCACCTTGTCTGATGGCTAGAGAGTTGTAGGTTGCCCAAAGTAGCTGACAAGCATATTAGCATGTCCCACACAGCATGTGATTATTTAATTGTTTTGACATTAAGATAGCCCATACAAGTAGGTCCATTCAATCCTGACAGGTGGTCAGGATATGCAAATGTACTTCTGCTCCTTTTATAACTATGAGGTCACCTGGGCAGTCGCCGTCTTCAGGGTTCATGGACTAAGGCAGCTTCACTGCTTAAACTACAAAATGCTAATGACTTGATGTTTCAAAGTGTTAAAGGAATTAACTGTCTGAGTTGTACTTTCTATCAAGTATACAAAGTTTTTGTTATATTCTCTCTCCACCTCCCTACCCCCATTTGTATTGGGTATAAAAACTTTGGGAAAAATAAATGTGGGTTACTTCAGTATTCACTGAAATACCCTCCTGGTACTTTTCTATGGATTCTGTAGTATTATTTTCCATGTGTCTTCATAGTCTTATATTTCTAACCCCCATACCCCTACCCTGGCAAGAGGTATTTTTGTCGAGGCTGGACCATGAAAAATCTGTGTTGACACCCATGGACCATGCTGTTTCTGGAGACCATATGGGTGTTCTTGGTCTGTGCACTGCTATGTTGATATTAGTAGTCTGTGCTGTCCCCCGAGGCCATGTTAGTGTCTGTAGACTGAGATGCTGCTGGGGGCCACGTGGATACCATGACTCCTGTTACCACCAGGGGCTCTGTGGG
>NW_026068646.1:43856-45816 GCF_014885135.2 Alexandromys fortis
CTCAGGAGAGGATTGAGTGGTAAGTATAGGTGGTGAGGGAGACAGATTTTTATGAAGCTCAGTGGTAGGGGGTGTAGTTGAAGGCCACTTGTTTGTTTCCTGACTGCCCAGACCTGAAATAATCACAGAGAAACTATTATTACAGCACTGCTTGGCCTATTAGCTCATGCTTCTTATTGGCTAGCTCTTATATCTTAAATGAACCCATTTCAGGCTGGGCAGTGTTGGCACACGTCTTTAATCCCAGCACTCAGGAGACAGAGGCAGGTGGATCTCTTTGTGTTCAAGGCCAGCCTGTCTACATGAGCTAGTTCCAGGACAGCTTCCAAAGCTTCAAAGAAACTCTTTCTCAAAAAACAAACAAAAAAATTAACCCATTTTTATTAATCTGTGTATTGCCTTGTCGCTATGGCCTACCAGTAAGGTTCTGTCCAGTATTAAGCCTCTGTCTCTATGTACTCTCCCCTCTATCTGCTTGGAATTTCTGCCTTGTCCTATTCAGTGCTGTAATAGGTCCAAAGCAGCTTCTTTATTAACCAATGGTATCACAGCATACAAGGGAGTTTCCCACATCAAGGGAGTTACCAAATGGTGAACTTGACAGACAAAAGTGGTGGGGTTACAGGAGCAGAACATAAGCTTACGTATTAGTGCTACACAGGTTCCTTCAACAAAAACATGGTTGCAAAGTAGGCATATTGAGGTAGTCATGAGCAACAGGGAGTCAAAAGGTAGTAATAATATGTAGCAAGACTAATAAAAACTGAGAGACAGACATTGTGGTTCAACCTGAAGATATGAAAAGCTAAGCAGCCAGAAACGTGCTCTTTTCTCTACCTCAGACTGAAATGGCAATCCCGCTTCCGGGAATCCTCAGAATGAGACAGAGCTGAGACCTGTCTTCTCCTGTTTATATTCCTCTCTAGTGCTGGGATGAAAGGTTTGTACCACCACCGCCTAGCCTCTATGGCTGACTAGTGCGGCTACTGGGATTGAAGGTGTGTGTCACCACTGCCTGGTCTGTATGGCTGAACAGTGTGCTACTGGAATTGAAGGTGTGTGCCCCCACTGGCTGGTCTGTATGGCTGAACAGTGTGGCTGCTTTACTCTCTGATCTTCAGACAAGCATTATTTATTAAAATACAAATGAAATATCACTACAGCCATGTAACCTTTTTAAAACAAAGGTAGGTTTGCAAGATGGTTATAAACAATGTTTAGAAATTAAGACATGATTCCCATTCCTGCAACAGACAGTACAGAACCATTCGTACTTCAGGATACAGGTGGGCATAATCATAAACAGAAATGGATTTATTTTGTCTTTACTATAAGATGGCTTTTAAGCCTAAGGTGGAGGCAGGCTTCTTCTTCCTACACTTTCTCCCATGTATCAATTCCCCCTCTTATCTGTGATTCCATTTC
The DNA here is from genome assembly GCF_014885135.2 of Alexandromys fortis. NCBI lineage: Eukaryota > Metazoa > Chordata > Mammalia > Rodentia > Cricetidae > Alexandromys > Alexandromys fortis. The sequence continues at coordinate 45,282 of NW_026068646.1, forward strand.
TCTGAGAGACAAAGAACTTCATGTGCTTCCTGAGTGGCTGTTCTACTCCAATGGGTGAAGTTAACAAGCTACCTGACAAGTGGGAAACAGTTATAATTGGGCTTATTGCGAACAGCCTAGAATCGAGAGCAGAAATTCTTCTTCTCTAGTTTCAACTTCTGTCTTCCTGTAGCTGAGACTCCACTCAGAGATTAGTGCTGCAGAGACTGCCACATCTTCTGTGTGCTTGCTGAAGACAAAGCCATTGCAGAGCTCCTGAAAGAGGGATAAATAGGTATGTATTTAATGCAATCAAACTGAAAGAGCAGAGAGGAGATTCACAGAGGAATCACAGAGAAGTTGATCCTCATTAATGTTGATTTGCCCAGTGGCTCGCTCTCTGTAGAAGAGGAGAGGCTTGGAGCCTCTGTTATGTTTGTAACTCTATTGGAGTATACCATACTTAGGTATAGCCGAAGAAGAGGAAATGGACAGGGAATAAATGACAAGTCCTGAGTCATAGTTTTTGTTTGGTCAGTGCATAAAGTAAGGACAT
>NW_026068646.1:47596-50265 GCF_014885135.2 Alexandromys fortis
CACAGCAGGTCTCTACTCTTTTGGGGGTCACATATCAGATATCCTGATTATCAGATATTTACATTATGATTCATAACAGTAGCAAAATACAGTTACAAAGTAGCAATGCAATTCATTTTATGGTTGGGGGTCAAAAAACCATGAGAAACTGTATTAAAGTCTCACAGCCTTAGGAAGGTAGAGAACCACTGCATTAGAGCCTACTTCTTCGGGATTCCAGCATGTCCAGAAGATCATCTGAGACATCCAGTCTCATAGATTGAGCAATTTCTGGATTCTTGGATTTTGTCTTTATAGGCAGCCATTGTTGGACTAGCTGGATCACAGCATGCAAATCATTCAATAAATACTCTTCCAGTAGTCAGAGAAGATTCATTCTACAATTCTCTGCTCTAGAGAACCCTGACAAATACAGTGACATATGGTGACAAGGAAGGACAAGATACAGGTAAATGACCTGTGAATCATAAAAAGGTTACGAAGAAAATGGTTTTTCTGGTGTCAGCTCTGTCATAAGTTTTTTTTTTATTTAGGGGTGAACAAATTAATAAACATGCAATTGTCGGTGAAATTCTAAAACCATAACCAAAGCTCCATGACTTCACAATGGCTGTTCCAACTATGTGGAAGTCCAGTGAGATACCTAGGTTTTGGGACTTGTTAAGTGTTTGAGGCTAGTAGAATATGCCAAATTTGTGGCTTTTGTCTTTAAAAGTCCCTGCTCACTCACCTCGTGGATAATTCTAGAGTTACATTTCCAAGAGTGTGTGACCCTGGCCAAATCTGTGTAGCTCAAGCCACACACTTCAAATTTCTAAAGTGCTCATCCTGGCCTCCTTGTCTGGGCTGAGGGTATCCCGTTTACAACAGGATGACGGGTCTCTCTGACCTCCAACCTGGGCTCCTCTACACTTCTGAAAGTGGTCAGTGCAGTCCAACACCAGACCTAGGTGAGATTGAATGGAAGAAGTTTTGTTCAAGGTGAGAAAAGTCATGTGGGGGGTCACAGATTTCACCTTGGACACAAAGGTGTGAGTTCAGTACCTCACTTGATGGGCTACTGCATAAAGGGCTGTGCTTCTGGCCTTAACCAGCACTTCCCTGTGAGAAGGGCAAAGCCCTACTGTGAACACAAACATATGCTATTCACTTGCCATAGCTCATGTCTATGGACTTTCTATGGAGAGAGGGGACTCCTCATCTCACACTGGGCATAAATAAATCCATAAAACAACAACAACAACAACAAAAATGTCCTGTCCATGTATAATGTCATAAGTCTGCCCATAGAGATAGCCATTATGTAGTGTAGAAGGCCTCAAAAGGGAATCCACAAAGGTCCAGGAAACAAAGCTGCAAATATTTCTGCCCTGAAATTGGCTCTAAAAGCAAAGAGACCTCTTTAGTACTTAATGACCCTGCCTTGCACTTTATTTTTTATTTTGTTTTTCAAGACAGGGTTTCTCTGTGTAACAGCCATGGTCATCCTGGAACTAGCACTTTTAGACCCGGCTGTCCTTCAACTCATAAAGATTTGCCTGTCACTACCTCCCTAGTTTTGGGATTAAAGTCAAGCACCACGATGGCCTGGCTTCCTTCCTGCACTTTAACTGTTCTAGAGAGCAATCTATTTACAAAGAAACTAAGTTGAAGAAAAGATAGTCAACAGAAGACAAATGGGTGGTTGTTTCTGCCGAATGAGGGACCTATACTTCCTGCCTTTATCAGAAGACAGATGGTCACCAAACTGCACCAGGCCACCAATCTGCAGGCAACTATAACTGCTGAATGACTCAGGTCCTGATATCATTCCCAGATTGCCATCTCCCTTCTCCCTGAGATCTAACAATGGCCTGGTCTTTCTGGCCAAAGCTTTCCTAAATCTGTATAAGGTACCGAATGTTAATTGGAAACCACATTGTACATTCAGGACATGAAACTCAGAGAAGACAGGAAGGATCAATAGAAAGGAAACATGATTTAGGTAAGTCCTTGAGACTGGTGAATTCTGGACCAATCTCCTGACTTTTGCTCTCCTAAGAGAGAGATGAATCCCATATGAAGAAGCTCCTAAGATAGAAAGGACAAATCATTCCTTCCCTTTGTCCATGCATGTCCTGCAATAGTCACAGGGACCATTCATCAGACTCTTTGTGAGGCTGCATGTTTGCCTGGTACCTGCCCACAAGTTCCAGCCTGGCAACCTTGTGTGGTGGGTAAAGAGATCCTGACAGGGAGCCTTGAGCAAGTATGGAAAGTCCTATACCCTGTGGTCCTCACACTGCTACAGCATCACTGGTGTTCCCTGTGCACACCGCACACCCAGCATAGGTAGGCTACATATCATAAGGACAGAGGTGTCATCAGCAGATCCACTGACTCAGTAAAGAAAAGACTGACATGGGTCATATAATTACAGTTGTCCTCTTCTCTCTGTTTTGCCACCAGTAAAAAAGACTCCAACCATCCATAAGCCAGGAACTTCTTTGTGGAGATTAAGGATTACTGGAAACAGGAAGCTCATAGCCAGCCTATCTACTAAGACCCAACCGCCCACCTTTCATGTTGATTTTTGTAAAATATTGCACCTAGATGGTTTCTTTGATCATGGAGAGGAGAAAAACCCCTGGGACTGTGTGTCCACTGGTGAGGAAAAAGGGCCATGTACT
>NW_026068647.1:0-1448 GCF_014885135.2 Alexandromys fortis
TATGCCAGCATCATTTTTTAAATATCTTTTCTTTTTTCCATTTGATATTTTTTGCTTCTTTATCAAAAATCAGGTGTTTGAAGATTTGTGGATTGATATTCGGGCCTTCTATTCAGTTCCATTGGCCTTCTGTCTGTTCTTATGCCAATATCAGGCTGTTTTTAGTACCTCATAATATCCTTCCCAGAAACATGAGTTTTGGGGAGTGCAAGAATGTTAACCTGGGTATTCCATTGCTGCAATGGATCCTAGTCCGATAAATTCACTGCAATATTAGCTACATATGGCCTCAATCTTCCTTTCTGTCCTTCAAGCCCTATGCATTCAACCCATCTCTTTGCTTTGTTTTACTTGAGATAGGGTTCTAATTCCTATGAATTTTTTCAAGTTAATTTTTTTTAAATTTATTTACTTATTTATTTGTTGAAGATTTCTGTCTCCTCCCCGCCACCACCTCCCAATCAACTCCCCCTCTCTCATCAGCCTGAAGAGCAGTCAGGGTTCCCTGCCCTGTGGGGAGTCCAAGGACCTCCCACCTCCTTCCAGGTCTAGTAAGGTAAACAAAGCCAATAAGTGCAGTAGGATCAAAACCCAGTGCCATTGTTCTTGACTTCTCAGCAGTCCTCATTGTCCGCTATGTTAAGCGAGTCTGATTTTATCCCATGCTTTTTCAGACCCAGTCCAGCTGGTCTTGCTGAGTTCCCAATAGACATCCCCATTGTCTCAGTGTGTGGGTGCACCCTTGCGGTCCTGAGTTCCTTGCTCGTGCTCTCTCTCTCCTTCTGCTCCTGATTTGGACCTTGGGGCTTCAGTCCAGTGCTCCAATGTGGAACTCTGTCTCTGTCTCCTTTCATCGCCTGATGAAACCAGGAGGATGCCTATATGTTTTTCTTTGGGTTCACCTTCTGATTTAGCTTCTCTAGGATCATGAATTACAGGCTCAATGTCCCTTATTTATGGCTAGAAACCCATTATGAGTAAGTACATCCCATGTTCTTCTTTTTGGGTCTGGCTTACCTCACTCAGGATAGTGTTTTCTATTTCTGTCCATTTGCATGCAAAATTCAAGAAGTCATTGTTTTTACTGCTGAGTAGTACTCTAATATGTATATATTCCATACTTTCTTCATCCATTCTTTCATTGAAGGGCATCTAGGTTGTTTCCAGGTTCTGGCTATTACAAACAATGCTGCTATGAACATAGTAGAGCATATACTTTTGTTGTACGATAGGGCATCTCTTGGGTATATTTCCAAGAGTAGTATTGCTGGGCCCAGGGGTAGGATGATCCCGAATTTCCTGAGAAACCGCCACACTGCTTTCCAAAGTGGTTGCACAAGTTTGCATTCCCACCAGCAATGGATGAGTGTACCCCTTTCTCCACAACCTCTCCAGCAAAGGCTATCATTGGTGTTTTTGATTTTAGCCATTCTGACAGGTGTAAGATG
>NW_026068647.1:6258-7396 GCF_014885135.2 Alexandromys fortis
AACCTTCACATCTCGGATGTCATACATCTGGGTCCACGTGAACACCTGCTCCGGAGGTGGATAGACCTTGTGATGTTTTCTCTCTTCAGCAACAAAGCCCATTAGCTTGATGAACTAATCCCAAACTCTCAACTCAGGTGCTGCTTCCAGCTCTCTCCGAAGCCGGCTGGCACGTTGTGAGCGGCGAGCCTGAGCAGGGCGGCGGCCTTGTTCCTCTGGATGCGGTAGAGCTGCTCCTCGCTGAGTGGCGATGAGGGCGGCGTGGCCGGCTTGTCCTGCCCGACCCGGGCCTTCTTGGCGGGGCTGGTGGCATTGCCGCTGTCCTCGGCATCCACTTCTCCCTTCGGGGTGGGCTCGGGGCTGCGAGTGCTCCGCTTCCCTGTGGGGGTTGGGGAGAAGAAGGAGTAGAGGGTTTTTGGCCAATCATGCCTGCACAGGGGACAGAGCTACTGGACACTTGCAGCAGTGCTCACGGTTGGCGCTCCGCCGACCTCGATCTTTTGATTGATTTTAGTTTGAAGTCTATTTTGTTAGAAATTAGTATGGCCATGCCTGTTTGTTTCTTAGAACCATTTGCTTGAAAAACCTTTTCCCAACCCTTAACTCTGAGTAGACGCCTGTCTTTGTGGTTGAGATGTGTTTCTTGAAAACAGCAGAATGTTGGATCCTGTTTTCGTATCCAATCTCTTAACCTGTGCCTTTTTATAGGTGAATTGAGTCCATTAATATTAAGTGATATTAATGACCAGTGGTTGTTTATTCCGGTTATTCTTATTGTTTTTTTGTAGTAGAGTTTGTGTGTCTCCCTTCTTTGAGTTGTGCTGGTGAAGGTTCGCTAGATGCCTGAGTTATTGTAGGCTTTGTTGGCAATGTTGGATTCCTTGGGTTGTGATTTTCCTTCTATTACTTTCTGTAAGGCTGGATTTGTGGCTACATACTGTTTAAATTTGTTCTTATCCTGGAATGTCTTGTTTTCTCCATTGATAGTGAACAATAGCTTGGCTGGATATAGTAGTTTGGGTTTGCATCCATGGTCTCTTAGCTTCTGCAGTACCTCTATCCAGGACCTTCTGGCTTTCATGGTTTCCATAGAGAAGTCAGGTGTAATTCTGATCGGTTTACCTTTATAAGTTACTTG
>NW_026068647.1:9826-16974 GCF_014885135.2 Alexandromys fortis
ATCAAAGTATTTCGAGAGTTGGAGCCCAGGATAAAGAGAAAACCCAAAGATTTCTGTCAGTGTGAGTTGCAGACTGTGTGCAACTGTGGGGATCACAGGCAGCAGTGTGTGGGCTGGCGTGTAATTCACTGGAGAGAGTTAGTATGTGGGTTGCAAGCTGGGGAGAGCTGAGCAGCAGCCTGCTGCATCTGAAGGCCAGTTAAAGCTGCAGGCAGGAGAATCAGCACACAATGCGCCACGGGGATGGTGGACTGATCCCAAAAAATGTGGACTGGTCCCCATGTTCAGACACCAGATGATGGTGGAAGATACCAAATAATCCCATACTAATTCAGAGTTACATATAATAAAGGGTTATTTATTTAGGGGAGACTCAGAGATCACTGTCCTAGATCATAGTCCTCTGCACAAATGGGGAACAGGAACAGAGTCTAGCAGCTGGTAGTGAGAGCCAGAAGCAAGAGAGCAAGTGCAGGCTTTACAGCTGCATTTACAGTATAAGAGACCATGCCCAAGTGGGCTGAAATCTTAAAGGCTGAAGGAGTGAAAGTAACTCCCACAGCACCCCCCTTTTGTTTAATAAGAAAAAAATTAAAAATTAAAAAAATAATAAAATAAATCTTTATTGGGCACAAAAAGATTATCAGCTAGCTGAGACCATGGCCAGAGATGGATTTGTGAGGCTGTGGCAAAGGCCGGTTCATGAACTCCTCCTTTTATAGCAAGCATTAGGCAATAACAAAAGAACTTTTACAATCTCAAGGTAAAACTCAGATACAAATTGCCCTTCTTTGCAATTTCCATTAACAGAGTTTTTCAGTTAAACTAGTGTTTGTATTTAGTTCACTGTTGTTCCCTGGCCTTCCTGACAGTGTTTACCAAGGCTCTGCACCTCCCCTGACACTGCCAGTTTCACACAGCAGGGAAGGGTGTGGGACAATAGAAACCAAAAAGTCAAACGTCACATATATCCCATTTAAAAGTTAACTCAGCTCACATCAATTTCCGGCCATGAGTAGCCAGGGGTGTTATCTAAAAGCTGATCCTCAGTTTGCTGAGTGACCCTGAGTTTGCAGAGCGACCCTGAGTTTTCAGAGTGACCCTGAGTTTGCAGAGGGCCGCTTCCATCTTGCAGACAGCGCTCTGGGTTGTAAATCAGAGTAACCTACTGTTATAGTTAATCCTTTAGCTGCTGAGGAAGCTGCTGACAGTCAGCTTTCATTCTCCTGGGCTTACAACTTTATATTTCTTTATCTCTACATTCTTATTTCTGGAATCTACATTTTTATATTCTTATTGATGGACTTTTCAAATCTACTGAACACAGACTTCAGAACCAACTTTGCTAGTCTAAGAGGGAGCTGTGTGCTGCTGAAGGTTTGTCTATATTAGGATGGGTTTTCAGTATCCTTCAACTGCTGTCAGGAGGTTAGCTCAAGGCCATAATACTTTCCCCTAAAGTACCTGTGGCTATTTTCTCCCAAGGTCCTACTGTTTCAGTGATTACACAATTGCCTCACTGTTCCCCTAACCCATTCCCTCTTGTGGCAAGGGCAAATGCTTTGTAGAGGATTCCATTGCCACAGAAACAAAGCCTTGGGAAACATTTCAACAGGCCATCATGAACAGCTACTGAATCATCTTACTATCATTTTCCTACAGAGAATTTTTAAGCAATAAATTATTGTTGACTGTGGTTTTCTGTCCTGCCCGATTCCCACAATTGTTAAGGCACAAAGAAATCACACAGACGTGTACATTAATCATAAACTATTGGCCAATTAGCTCAGGCTTCTTATTAACTCTTATAACTTATATTAACCCATTATTCTTATCTATGTTAGCCACATGGCTCAGTGCCTTTTTCAGCAGGGTAGGTCACATCTTTCTTCTTCTGTGTCTGGGCAGGACTGCAGATGAATAGGCTTCCTCCTTCCCAGAATTCTCCTGTTCTCATTGCCCCACCTCTACTTCCTGGCTGGTTGTCCTGCCTATACTTCCTGCCTGGTGACTGGCCAATCAGTGTTTATTTAAAATATAATTAACAGAATATAGACCATTCTCCCACACCAAATTATCTTCCAATTGCACTTTATTTTATCTTCTATGATACCAGAATTTCCCTTTCTCTTTTCTTTTCTTCAGGGAGTAGGTTGATTGTTTTAAAGATTTATTGCTATTATTATATATTTATTTTATTTTATGAATATGGGTATTTTGTCTACATGTATGTCTGTCCACCCTGTGCATACCCGTTCCCCACAGAAGTCAGAAGAAGATATCAGATTATCTGGAACTGGAGTTTAGATCGTTTTGAGCCATCTTGTAGGTGCTGAGAATTGAACCCAGGTCCTCAGAAGAGCGGCCAATACTCTTAACCACTGAACCATCTCTCTAGTCCTCTATTTTATTTTTCTGTGTTTGTGTGTGGGCATGAGAGAATCTATGTATGTGCCCTAAGTGTCTGCAGGTAGCTATAGAGGCCAGGAGAAAGCTTTGGATATTCTGAAGCTGGAATTACAGGTGGTAGTGAGCCACCCAATGTAAGCAACCCAGGTCCCCTGCAAGAACAGTAAGCTGCTAAACCAGCTCTCCAGCCCTCAGCAGGCTAATTGGATGAGTCAATAATATTTCAATATATATTAGTTTTCTTGATCTTTATAACCTTTTCATAGTTTTGTTTTTCTTACTTCCTGGTGGTTTTCCTCTAGTAATAAACAGCAATTTTTAGAACAATTTTCAATCTGCCCTAAGGTCTCACAAGATGCACTGGGATTGCATGTTCACTCTGAGGGGAAGAAACAACCCATAGGCTCCTATTATCTTCATTAGGAATGTTGATTGACATTCCCAATTAGCTCTTGCTTGAAGAAAAGCATAGTATCTTAAAAACACCAGTTTAGCTGAGTTGTGGTGACACACACCCTAATCTCAGCACTTGGGAGGCAGAGGCAGGCAGATCTCTGAGTTTGGTATTAACTTGGTCTACAGAGCAAGTTCAAGAACAACTAGGATTATGAAGAGAAACCACCACCACCACCACCTAGAAACCGGTCTGGGGTTTGTAAAGGTGGCTCAGTGGCGGAGAGTGTGAACTGCATACACACACATACATACATATACATGTTTAAGTTCCAGCAAATTGGACTGCAAGTTCAAGGCCAACCTGGGCTACTTAGTGATATTTTGTCTCAAAATAAAAAATCAAAAGAAGACTTGGGTATAGCTCTGTGATACAGCATTTGAGGAGGAAAAAGAAGAAAAAAATGTTACTTTCCTGAATTTATAGAAAAGAATTTCTTTGAATGTCATGTCACTTGAAAGGTAAGAATTCAGATGCTCTAACAATTTATCTATCACTTCAGAATTTTTTTTTCTGAGAAAGTGGTTCACCAAGTATGGCCTATAGTGGGTCTTTCTCTGTTCCATCAGCCAGCTCCCAAATAACCATATAGAGACTTCTTATTATTTAGAAAAGATTGGTCAATAGCTTAGGCTTGTTTTTAGCTACTCTTATAACTTAAACCAACCCACTTCTGTTAATCTATGTGCTGCCCCAAGTCTTGTTTACCTTGTCTATGTACCATCCATCCTGCTTCCTGCTTCCTCTCCATCTGGCTGGAAACTTCTTGTGACTCCACCCTTCTTGTTCCCAGTGTTCTCCCTGCCCTGAAAATCCTGCCTAATTACTGGCCATTTAGCTTTTCATTAAACCAATAATAAGGTATGTCATCAAAAACACATCATCACAGTGTACAAAAAGATTATTCTACAACATTTCCCCTTTTGTCTAAATAAAAAGGAAAGGGTTTAACTCAAACACAGTAAAGGTATATATAATAAGGTCAATTATTAGGTAAGAATTACATTCACAATGTTTTGTCCATTTGTATTTGGCAATTTTTTGGAGAAAATAGTTTATTATTTTTCTTGGTGAGTTGAAAGTTTTGTACCTAATTTATCTTCTATCATAACTAAGGAAAACTATGACTTGTCTTCAATACCATCAAAGTTTCCAGAAGGATTTAATATTACTTTAGTAATCAGGAAGGACAGAGCAAGCGACTTCCAAAACTAAAAGTAATGACAGAAACAGCTGCTGCCTGGACAGTCACCCAAGAGTTCTCTGCAATGTTAGGGCATTCTTCTTCAGCCTACAGACCTAATATATCTGCCAGACGTTTTTTGTGAAGCAGGAATTTTTAAGGGACTGTCCAGCCTTGTCTTGGCAAAGATCTTTGTGTCCAGCTGGTCCAATTTGGACAGCATGCTGTCAGCAGTTAAGGCAAGGGCAGTTTCTTGCCCAAATGATTAGTTTTTGCCACAAAAAAGTAAACTCCAAGCAGAGGTTCTTCAATGCTCACATTTTTCTTTTTTTAAAAGTAGATTGGTGCTGTCAGGAGCCAGATGTGTCTCACTGTTGAGAAAAGCCTTATATTATCAAAACATTTTAAATGTCATATTCTGTAGATCTTTGAAATATTTGAAGACTATCTATCTAGCTAAAATACATCTCTATATGACACTGAAAACATACATAACATGACTATAAGTTTGATTGTTAATGATTACTAACTACTAACCTGTATTTTTAAAATATCCTAAGTAGCTTTTAAAGACTAAAACTTTACATGACCTTTTTAAATGTGCTGCATAGGTACAATTCCTTAAATAAGAGTAGAAACACATATACAGTGTAACAAGAATAATCTTGAATTTGTATCAGTATACAAAAATCCATAACAATGTAAAATATTTGAGAGTAGTGGTCATTCAAAAGCAGACTCAACAACCCACCCTTTTATTTCATTATTTCTATACTAAGTCCTCCTTTTTCCCTTCAGGAAGAGAGTCCTGAATTTAATCTCCTTTGTTTAGCTTTTTTCCCTGACCATGGCCAATAACAGCTTGTAACCAAACCCCCTACATGATGACAAACATCTATAACCCACTGAATGACCAAAAGTCATCCACCTGCCTCTTGGGAATGTGGGCATTGTCCTCTCTAGACTACTTCCTGTTGTCTGGGGGCACTGGCATCTTTAGAAGACCCTGGGAAAATTGGGATAATGGTTAAGTCCTGGGAAAAGTTAGCTGTATTATTTATTTTCTAGTCTCTATGCAATAGGAAGTGCAGAGCTTATCTGAAGTCCTGGCTGGAGTAATCTATGAGGCTGGACCATCTCAGCCAGCATCCCTGAAGCTGTTCTGGATGCAGAACTCTGTAGGCATAATTTTTAGTTTTGCTAGCCAGCTCCCAAATAACCACACAGAGACTTATTATGAATTATAAATTCTCAGCCACTATCTTAAGCTTGTTGCTTACTAGCTCTTTTTTAAAAAATATTTATTTAGTTATTATGTATTTAATATTCTGTCTACATGTATGTCTGCAGGGCAGAAGAGGGCACCAGACCTCGTTACAGTTGGTTGTGAGCCACCATGTGGTTGCTGGGAATTAAACTCAGGACCTTTGGAAGAGCAGGCAATGCTCCTAACCACTGAGTCATCTCTCCAGCCCTACTTACTATCTTACAACTTAAATTAACCCGTCTTTCTTTCTTTCTTTCTTTCTTTCTTTCTTTCTTTCTTTCTTTCTTTCTTCCTTCCTTCCTTCCTTCCTTCTTTGCTTGCTTTTCTTTTTTCTTTTTCTTTTCTTTCTTTTTTTTTTTTGAGACATGGTTTCTCTATATCTTTGGAGCCTGTCCTGGAACTAGTTCTTGTAGAGCAGGCTGGCCTTGAACTCACAGAGACCCTCCTGCTTCTGCCTCCAGAGTGTTGGTTTAAAGGCGTGCACCACCACTGCCTGGCTTCCATATTTCATATATTTATTCAACCACATGGCTTGGTACCTTTTTTAACATGGCATGTTCAACTTTCTTATCCACAAATCTCCTGGTGACTTCATCCTCTCTCATCCCAGAGCTCTCTCTGTGTCTTGGAAGTCCCACCTAACCTCTTCCTGCCCAGCTATTGGTCATTATTGAACCAATGAGAACAACATATCTTTACAGTATGCAAAAAGGCATTATTTATAAACTATTTACTTTTTTGTGACTGTCTATACCCCATTTTTTTCCCCTTAAACCTATGCACATTGCTAAGCACACTGTAACCCGTTTAGAGTTCTTTTCCTGTCTGAATCTGTCTTTACTGAGCATCTGCCACATTCTGTGATTATGTGAGACAAATCTTAAGTTGTCACGTCAGCCGCAGTTGACTCAGCTTAACACATGGTGCTGACAGCTGACTCCAGCCTGCAAGCAGCTGCTGGCAGACATGTCTCTGTACCATTGCAGGCACGAGACTGTAAGACTAGGAAACCACATATGGCTCCATTTTTGTGGATTTGAAACCTTTTCTTAAGCTTTCTCAGGTTTTATGTGGAAACACATGCCCCATGGTGGACATCATTTACTTTTTGTTTGTTGGTTTTGTTTTTTAAAAGATTTATTTATTTATTATGTATACAGTATTCTACCTGCTTGTGTGTGCCTGCAGGCCAGAAGAGGGAACCAGCTTTTATTATGGATATTTCTGAGCCACCATGTGGTTGCTAGAAATTGAACTCAAGACTTCTAGAAATCAGCAGGTACTCTTAACCATTGAGTCAACTCTACAACCTTTGGTGGACTCTATTTGGAGTTGGATGTTTTCATCAGGACTGTTGACTCCCCAGTTATGACATGAGCCTTATTATTAATTATAAAAGCTTGGCCATAGCTTTGGCTTGCTACTAAATAACTCTTACACCTTAAATTAACCCATGTCTATTAATCTATGTATTGCCATGTGGCTCATGGCTTTATCTGTCCCAATCATGTCTTGCTTCCTCTGTGTCTCCTGGTGACTCCATCTTTCTTCCTAACATCCTCTGGGTTGGGCTGTCCTACCTATTACTCCTGCATAACAAATGGCCATTTGGTTTTTTATTAAACCAATCAGAAGGTGTTTTGGCAAAGACACATCTTCACAGTGTACAAAAATATTATTCCACATAATGGTCTAATACCAACAGCTATAAACTTGATGGAGGTGTGTCTTGTATTTATCTGTTGCTTTCATTGGTTAATTAATAAAGAAAACTGCTTGGCCCTGATAGGACAGAAAATTAGGTAGGTGGAGTAGACAGAACAGAATGCTGGGAG
>NW_026068648.1:0-3896 GCF_014885135.2 Alexandromys fortis
TTGGATATTGAAGTTGCTAGTAAAGAATCATCATAAAAACAATTCTCTTGCTTGGTCTGGTTACTCATCACTCTCTGGGGAGAAGGGCACAGAGTACTCATAGATATTACTCAAAAAGAACCTGGAGTTGAAGTCCCCCAGCTCGTAACAAGGCCCGAAAGAAAGTGAAACCCAGCTTGATTTTTTTCTCTCTCTCTTTCTTTCTTTCTTTCTTTCTTTCTTTCTTTCTTTCTTTCTTCTTTCTTTCTTTCTTCCTTTTTTTGTTTTTCGAGACAGGGTTTCTCTGTAGCTTTGGTGCAGGTTCCTGGAACTAGCTCTTGTAGACCAGGCTGGCCTCGAACTCACAGAGATCCACCTGCCTCTGCCTCATGAGTGCTGGGATTAAAGGCGTGCGCCACCACCGCCTGGCCAGCTTGATTTTCTTATCTAAAATTTCAGCTTTCCTGTCTGGTCCTCTCTGGTCTCTCTGTCTCTTTGAGTCTTCAGCCATTTTATCCTGTGACTTCGCCATATGTACCCTCCTTACCGGGACAATTTAGGGCACTCATTGTGCCTTGTTTTGTCCTTGACCTTACTTGGAAAGAATGACTGCATCAGTTGTTTTTGCCTCCCTGCCTCCTACTCTGTCAATGTCTCCTACTTTCTCTGATGACCTATTTAGCTGGCTCCTCTCTTGTGTAAGGTGACACTGTTTTGTGTTAGTCTGCTTTGTGTCCCCATCAGAAGCAGCCCCCTCTGATGCCAGCTTCCCTTTAGGGGCAACCTTTCTTCTGCAAATTCAACATTCAGAATCCACAATGTACCTGCTTTCTGATCTCTGTTCCTCCTGAGCAGCAGTTGATCCTTCCTAACGCTTCCATTTGTACAACTTCTCCCACATTTGTGCTCTATCCAAGATTATTTTCCAAAAATGACTGAAACAGATTAATACAAGTTTTTCCTAATTGATTCTCTTTCAATTTTTCTTTTCACCTAACAATGTGCTCTCGGATTTTAAAATCCATCAGTGGTTCCTAATTTATCTTTTATTCTTAGATGTTCTCACCCTTATTCCATTATAAAGAAGCCTGTGCTCTTCTCTATTTTCTTTTATTTAAATAACATTTTAAAATTTATTTTACATACCAAGAAATTTCCCTCCCCCTTCCTGTTCCCTTCCTTTTTCATCTACCTCCCTCCCCATCCACTCCTCCTCCATCTCCATTCAGAAAGGGACAGGGCTCCTATAAGCTTGCACAAAGAATGGCCATCAAGTTGAGACAGGTCCAAACTCCTCCCCTGCCAGGGCCAGGGATTCCATCAAGTTACCAGGGGAAGTTCTGCTCTGTTAGAAGCCTTACTAAGACACCAAGATACAGAATGGTCACACACATGCAGAGGGCGTAGGTCAGTCCCATTCAGGCTCTCTGACTGTTGGTTCAGAATCCATGAGCTGTCTCTGAGGGTTCCCCCATCAAGACCCCCTTGGTTAGTACAATCCCTCTTCCCTTTCTTCCTCAAGACTCTCAGCAAAGCACTTTTCTGTGGATCTCTGCCTCTGCTTCAATCAGTTACTGGATAGTGTATCTCTGAAGCCAATTAGGAAGTCACCAATCTGCTTACAGTAGATGGCTAGTTCAGGCACCATCTCCACCATTGCTAGGAATCTTAGGTGGGGTCATTTTTGTGGGTTTCTGAGAGTTTCCCTGGCACCATGTTTTTCCCTAACCCCAAAATGCCCCCCCATCAAGACATCTCTTTTGTTACTCCTGTGCTCTTCTTTCTAAAGCCTGAGATTACCAACCACTTGCCTGAATTTACAGATGGAAGAAAGAGGATTGTGTGTGGGGTGGGGCGACCCAATTTCCTGCCAAATATATACTGCCAATACCCATGATATCTGACTAAAGGTGAAATTATAAATTATAAAAACACAGCAATAAAAACAGTCTTACAGGCATTACACAGATGAAGAGGCAGAAGCATGTACAATTGAGCAATGTGTTTATTAGGAGGAAAAACTAGTTAAATAAATACTGTGCAGGAAGTTTTGGTCAAGTGCTAGCAAAATGGCCCAGTGGGAAAAGGCTTCTGTTGCCAAGTCTGATGACATTAGTTTGACCTCTGAGACCCCAATACTGGTATAACACCTGATTCTGTGTTACCCTCTCAGTACAGTTGGTGCGCCACTGTACAGTACATGAGTCAGGCAACAGCCTGGAGATTGAAAGAACACATAAGAGATTTACCTGAGCTTGCCTTTGGCTCTGGCACCGTGAAATTATGAAGATGATGCTCCAGCACTTATAAGGACTCCTTAAGGAGGTTGTGCCTGCTCAGTCCTTAATAAGTCTGCCCGCAAATTGGAGCCCTTTAAGTAAGGTCTCAGCACTGGTGGGAGGAACTCTGGTATAGTTAACTAGAATAATCTCCAGAGCCAATTTTTAAATAGTGCACTCCAGAGTCCGTGAATAACAGCAATAAGCCTTTTACTGTATAACCTAGCAGCGTTCTTCAACCACAACCAATACATAATTAACTGTAATATTCATTTGTAAATTTAGCTCAATTTGGATGGCCAAGGCATTTGCAACCTGCCCTGAGAAGGTATCCATTGTGCTAGCAGAAACAACTGACTAATGAAAAATCTAGCAGCCATAGCCACTCTGGCAGCCACAGCCATCACTGCCATAATCATGGGATGGATTTATAGAGGAATAATCCTTAGCACTTGGACACCACAGCCAGCTCCTCAGGATCTCAGCAACTCTTCAGTTGACAAGCCAGTGTCTATTTGATCTCTTGACTCTGTACTGTCTTTAGGCTTCTGGACAGAAAAATCCACAGCATGCACCAGACGCTCAGGTACCCATATTGGACTGTCAGTATCCTGCGGGAAAACACAAACAGCCCCTCTTCCCCACACCAGTACAGAATCTGGACCATACCAGGTGCCATCTGCTAGATTCTTCCATTTGACATGAGGCATCCTGGAAGAATCTGGCCACCAATGCCAGTCGAAGCAGTACGAGATTGAGCATCAACAGTCAAAAAAAATTAAAATGTATAAAATAAAAGACAAATGGTCTCTGGGGGTGCAATCATATTCCCCCTTTTTTGTTTTATGCAAATGGGCTTTGAGCTTATGATGTGCTCGCTCCCCTATGGCTTGTTCTTGAGGAACAGGGTATTCCTGTTTTGTGAGAAATGGAGAACTCAGCAAAAATTAGCAGTGTTGTTGTAGGCTGGCCGTTTGTCATTTTTACAGTTTTTTGGAACTCCTATGTTACAGGCAAAAGCCTGGAAACAGTGACTTCTAACATCCCGTAATTTTTCTCCTGTATGGGCTGAGGCAAAAATAAGATGAGAATATGTATCCACAGTTACATGAACATATTGCATGTGCTCAAAAGAAAGAACATGGGTAACATCCATTTACCATAAATGATTAGGAGCAAGCCCACAAGGATTAACTCCTAAACGGGGAACAGTTAAAAGTTCTGTACATAGCATTTTTTTTTGACAATATTAGTGGCTTGTTCTTGAGAAATCTTAAAATGAAATCTTAAAGACCCAGCATTGAGATGAAAATGATTATGAGCTTTTTCTGTAGCTTTATAAAATTTTTGACTCACTGTACAAATTTGGTGGGTAAAAATGATCAGCCAATGTATTCCCCTTGCTCAAGGGACCAGGAAGGTCAGTATGAGCCTGCAAATACCCTATGTAAATGGAAACAGATTGGGCCCAAAGCAAAGATTGAATAGCCAATAACTGAATCTGGACTCGTGATACAAAGACAATATAAACTGCAGTTTCCAAAGGAGCAAGAATTTTGCTTATATATTGACTGTCAGTAAAAAGGTTAAAAGGAATATCAGCATATTTCTCTAAGGCCATTTGTAAGGCGATCAATT
>NW_026068648.1:9755-10733 GCF_014885135.2 Alexandromys fortis
ATGCTGAGAGGGAAAAATTACCAACAGAAGCGGTTGACTATAATGAATATGAGCAAAGGCAAACTTTTCCTTAATTAAAGTAATACATTGCCTTGTCAGAAGTGTCAATTTATGAAAGGAGGTTGCATCTGGATTCCCCTATAAAATGTCAAAAAGTGGTTTTAAGAATCCAGTAGGAATTCCCAGACTGGGCCGGACACAATTGAGGTCTCCAAGCAATTTTTGAAAATCATTCTTAATTACAAAGATAGGAGTTTCCAGGGAGAAGTGGATGGCACTACACGTCCAGATTCTAGCTGTTTTGGAACTTACTGTGTGGACCAGGCTGGCCTTGAACCCACAGATACCCATTCTACCTCAGCCTCCCCCAAGTGCTGGGATTAAAGGCTTGAGCCATCACACCTGGCTTTTTCTCAGAGCTGATTAATCTTCCCTTTACCTGCGTGTGGCAATTCCTTTTTATGAATCCTGACCTCTTGCAGCGAAATCAATTCCTTGATCTAGCTCCACCTGAATCTCCCTAGGGGCAGAAACAATTACCTGAGCCACACGTGAGTGCCATCAAAGTCTCCACACAACCAATAAAGTTATTTAAATTACTATTTCTAAGGGGGCTTATATCCTCTTGACACTATTTGTTAGTATTTTCCAAGGCTAATTGCTTTATGACCTGCATAGCTGAGTTCACAACCCCAAAAATGTGGCTCCCAGGTGTAACAGGTGGTCAACCAACTCAGAGTGAGATTCTGAAGGTCCTTGAAGGACCTTAGACAGCAGTTCCCCTGCTCCTTTGTGAGGTAGAGCTTTCCGCACTTTACCGCAGCTGAGCATAAACAGCAGGATCATAAGTGATCTGTGCTGCTAAACAAGCATACTGTCCTGCACCAGTTAACATGTCAAGGTTATGCTGGGGGAAACCTGCAGTGGCATTACTCAGTGTCATATTTTTGCAATTTTCCTGCATTTCACCTCTCCATA
>NW_026068648.1:19711-20489 GCF_014885135.2 Alexandromys fortis
GCTCACTACACAGCCCTACTGGCAAGCAAGATTTAGAAAGGCAAAAGTCTACATTTGAAAGCAAGGGCATCCTAGATGTTAGCTTTAAATTATGTAAGATGGGGCACAAAGAAATTTATATTGTTGTGGAGAAGTATTCTAAATTAGCCTCCAGAGATGGAAATTGCAAAAAAATGCAAAAGTTATACCTTTAATTACTGCCGTGGAAGCTTTGAGATTATGAAACACGATTTTGTAGAAATAACACTGGAAAGTATTTGTAGACTCTTTTGATTATAATGTTGGAGATGAGGACTGGTAGATTTCATTATTCTCATACTTGAGATGTTTAAAGTTTTCCTTTTTATTAAAGTGAACATATTGCCTTGGAGTTGATAATCATTCAGGTGTACAAAACGGTATTGAGTAAGGAACATTTATTTTTGGGAGTCTCAACTTTCTGGTTCTTTTCCTCACACTTAGTTGGTCTTCCTTTTAAGCTGGAGTTTTAGTATGTGATAGAAAAGAGAAATGCTTGTGTATAGTAAACAGGGCTAAGGGCTCCCAGGAACGTTGCATAAAGCTGTTGCTTCAATGATTTGTGAGCCTGTTCCATAAGCTGGAAACAGTTCAGCATCTTTGGGTCCTCCACGAACAAGGCGGGTGTCATATGTGCCTTACTGCTTATATCTGATAAGATGTTTTGTTTTTCTATGACACAGACAATATTCTGATTTCATTCAAATCAGACTTTGATGTGTTTAGGCTTTGGGTTTAATAATTTTGAGATTTACATAAA
>NW_026068648.1:22448-22971 GCF_014885135.2 Alexandromys fortis
CTCTGCCTTTGAGATACATTGGAGAGATGTGTGGTTGAATGATTTTTCCTTTCTTCTTTAATATAATTTGAATGTTATTTATTGTGGTTTCAGCATTTAACAATTAAGTGTATCAGTGTTTTTAAGTATTGTGGATGGCACGCTTTATTTGTTTTAGTATGTAATAGGAAAGAGAGATGCTGGTGTATAGGATAGAGGGTTAAGAACTCCAGGGAACCTTGTTGAAGCTTTAGCTTCAATGATTTGTGCACCTGTTCCATAAGCTGGAAACAATTCAGTGTCTTCATGTCCTCCGCAAACAAGGCGGGTGGTGTATTTTATGTGTTAAATCGCTTTTAACACATAAGGCTAATTTGTACAGACTAATTCTCCTGTAAAATCTGGAATTTTTTAAATATAGAAATGTAAGTGAAAACAGTATAGCTATGTTTAAGTAAACCTTGAAATTGAAAGGCATGAGTTTATGTACATTCAAACTGTCTCTTTTCTAATAGTACAAATAGTCAGCCTGCCTGTGACACCA
>NW_026068649.1:0-1162 GCF_014885135.2 Alexandromys fortis
AAATCAAAGTATAACCAGAATATAGCCCATGATCCCAGAGAAGCTACGTAGCAAGGAGAACCCTAACAGAGACATAAATGGATCCTCCTGGGTTTTGAAAACAGACAAGATCTCCTGAACATCCTGGCAATATGGAAGAAGGGTTCAAGGGGTGCGAGAAGAGAGAAAGAGAGGGAAGAGGGAATATGAGGGAACAGGATGCTCATGAATGGGGAAAAGCAGTGAGGGAGAGCAAGAAAAGAAATATCTTGATTGAGGGAACCAGCAACATGTTTGCCTTAAACATGGCACCATGGAAATTCTCAGGAATTTACAAGGATGACCCCAGTTAAGACTCTAAACAATAGTGCAGAGGAAACCTAAACTGGTCTTCCTCTTTAATCAGATTGATGAGTACCTTCATTGTCATCATAGAACATTCATCCAATAACTAATAGAAGCAGATACAGAGTTCCATAGTAAAGCATTGGACCTAGCTTCTGAAGACCAATCCATGAGAGGGTGGTATTATAATGTGAGCAAAGGGGTCTGGTCTATGATGTTGATACCCTCAGGAAGAGCTGACCTAAGCTAGTGAGACCTCATTGACTCTGGACTGATTGTGAGGGAACCTGCATAGGATAAACCTAGGACCATTTATGCACAGGACAGCTGTGAGACCCAGAGGGTCTTTGGAATCAAAGAAGTGGACAAGGTTCAAGTCTCTTGCCAACCCTAAGGTAACTCCCTTAACTAAGATATGTGCTTCCCTGCTCCCCTATCCAACCTTCCTTTATCCCAATCTTCCTGTTTCCCCAAGTTCCCCCAATCCTCCCCTTCTCACTTTTCTCTCCCTGTCGCCCCTTATCCCCAACCCACCCCACCCCCAAGATCCCAATTTTCTCCCCGGCAATTTTGTCTACTTCCCTTAGCCAAGAGGATAACTATATGTTTTTTCTTGGGTTCACCTTCTTATTTAGCTTCTTTAGGTTCACCAGGTATACACTCCGTGACCTTTATTAATGGCTAGAAACCAATTATGAGTGAGTACATCCCATGTTCATCTTTTTGGGTCTGGGTTACCTCGCTCAGGATAGTGTTTTCTATTTCCATCCATTTGCATGCAAAATTCGAGAAGTCATTGTTTTTTACCGCAGCATAGTACTCTAATGTGTATATATTC
>NW_026068649.1:2321-10840 GCF_014885135.2 Alexandromys fortis
AAAGAAAATTGTAATGTAGATAGCTATGTAAAGGAAGAAAAAAATGTATTAAAACATTCTGGACAGAAAAAAGAAAGATAAATAAATAGATACACCCCATACAACTCATTAACTATTGGAACCAATGATAAAATTAAACATATAGATTGCTGGATTCACACTTCTCTTTCATATTGTAATTAAGATTAACACCTCGTAGTATTTATTTGCACATAAGGGGCTTCTCCTCAAGCTGGAAGAATTCAATGATGTCATTAAGAGGAATTGGGTCATCATATTACCTGAACAGACTCCAGAAATACAGATTTTCCTTAGACTCAAATGTAACAGTGAGAGTCTTTGTGTGTGAGGGGTTGATAGAAGAGGTATTATTATAGATGTGAATGCCTGAAATAATTTGATTTGGATACCCTATAATGCCAATATGAAAAAATATTACACTTTATGCTAAACTGGACAATTACACAAACATCGTTAAGTGAGAAGGAAGCTTTGTGAACTGAGTAATAGAATTGGTAGTAAGGTCAGCATAATTTGCAACAGAGGGGTAAATACTGAGGAAGGTCATACAACACATATGTGAGTGTGATATAATGGAATCTTTTATATTATCTATTAATTAAAATAATAGTAATTATTACACATAAAACAAAACTGGGTACATAGCCAAACCTATACTGATGTAAGTTTCATTTGCACTCTTGAAGGATGATTTTTCTGATTCTCAAGTTAGAATAATTTTCAATTTTCTGAGAAAGGGGCTGTTCAAACTTCTTTACAGGATTTTGAGATCATACTCCACATACTATGCCACCTTGACTATCCTTAATACAAGGCAAGATGTTTATTCTTCCTACAAATTGGAATTCCATGTCTCATTGATATCCATGGTAGGGCTGATATTTTCTGAACAGAAAAAAAAGGAAGAGTTTGGGGTTAGAGGCAGATTGGAGGTCGGTGAGGACTGAGAAAAGAAGAGGGAGATGAAACTGTAGTTGGTATAAAATAAATAAATACATAAATAAGAAGTTGAATTTGTTTTGAGTTCCTATGGAAGACTCTTCCTGTCATACCCTTCTCTGTCCCATCTTAGCCCCCCAGGACAGTTCATCAGAGAACCATAGTTCATGTACTTTTACATGTCGATCTTTAAATTACTAAATTCAAAAGGAGAACACTAGTCATGTTTGCCTCATCAAATGCTAAGTAAATCTTACAACCAAGCAGAGAAAGTCTTACACTACTGTCAGGGACCAGTTTCGACAAAAGTACCACTTGCCAGTATAGGGGTGTGGAGATTGAGAAAAATTAGTAAAGAATACAAATATTTTTTTTAAATTAATAAAACAGAATAGTACATGGAGTGGATCCCAATAAATATTGAAATTGCCCACATATATTTTCCAATTGCTTAAATACTCCAAGCCCCAAAGGTAGGAGTAAGATTTAAAAAAAAAACTGCATCATCATGATACAAGAAAATGAATAGAACAATTGCCCAAGTTTGTGGGGTATATCCATAATTAAGTAGTCTGCTGCTAGAACAAAGCAAGCCTTGCTCACATCTTAGCTCAAAATATTCTATAGGCAAACTATTCCCTGGATGGAATCCAATGCTACCTCTTTAAAGGGAATGGAACCTTAGTTGGATCCTGAGACTTTTGTTTGAAGTAGAAGCATATCTACTCTCTATTACTGAAATACAAGGACTAGCTATTTGCTTGTTGACAATAACCTTGAGAAAACAGAACTCTCTGATCTAAATCTAAATGGGACCTTTGAGGTAGAAACCTAATAACCCTGAGGAATTGAGATATGTTTCAACTCTCTGATTTTTGGTCAATGTGAAAATAAGCTCATATTTTGGGGCCTCTGTGCACTATATTTGTTCTGCTTTTACTGCAGTCCATATCTATCCACAGAAAGAGACTCATCTGCTCACACTCATCAATGCACCCTCACAGTGGCAACGCACAGTCTAGAAGGCAAGCAAAACAGTTGAGTTGGAAAATGGTATGAAAAGAATTTATGAGTAACTAACCTGGAATGTTTCCAGATGTTAGTCCTGAGCAAATTCTGTCTTGGTCAATATGTAATTTTTTTTTAAAAAAAAAAGTTTGCTTAAATTCAGGCAGAAGAAAACAAAATATGCATTGAGCACATGGTCACTTCACAGTATCTCTTTCCTTTGAAGATTTTCACAAGCCATATTCCAAACCACTATAGAATCTAAAATGAGAAAAAAACTGTAGTAAATCACAGATAAAGCAGAAAAAAAATCATCAAATGGCCAATTGATCTATGAAAACTGATGCTCATGGATGGAGATATGAGGGAGATTATGTTATAGACAAAATATTTGCCTTATCTTCTATTTATTATTTGTTGTTTGGAGGAAGTATAAAAGATATTACTGAGTGCTTGAAATGTAGAACACAGAATCTGTAGTGATCTTTTTGAATATCAAAAATATTTTATAATGCTATAAATGTAACTGATTCTATGAGGATTTGGATATTGAAGAACAGCAGGATTCAGAAAAAATTAGAATTGCAGCGGATTATTTTTTCTCAAGACAAAGGAAGCACAGTATTTGGTTAGATATTCTGTTACTGTCAGTCCTGTAGTATAAGCCCCACTGTGCAAGCTGTGTGAAACTCAATTTCTCTAACCATGGAACTGTTGTTCCCTGACAGGGATTTTTGTGAGAGAATTCCCAGTGTGCAACTAGAAATTTGGACTTTTTGTGTCCTTCCTGTCTCAATGTAGATCATCTAACGAAAGCCACTGACATCATTTTTAAAGGCATTAATATAAAAATATTGTTCTGGCCATCAAGGCCCCAAATTTTTCTCAAAATGACATCCCCCATAGAGCCATAATTTCCACAAATTAAATGATGTCATAAAACTACCTGAATTCTTCTCATATATTTCCGAGCTAAATTTGGATCAAATGTATATCAGGTGCACAGCCATAGGGGAAGAAAGTGTCCAAGATTCCCCAGAGGCGAAAAATCATCTGGGAAATAAAGGAATCACGAATACACAAATAGCCACTCCTTTGGCTGCAGAAATAAAAGCAGGTGGGAAAATATGGGTACTCATATAATGTGCTGATCTGAAGAGCACTTCACCATACACACTTCCTAGGCTTCAAGGAGGACAAAGATGTTTGCTTTGATTTTTATCTTCTTTTTCCTGAACATTCCACTTCTAGTGTCCAGGTTCACTCAACCCAGGTGCTTTTGGAGAATATATGAGAATAAAGACACGGATGAAGATTTGTTGACAGGTTGTGTCTTCTTCCTTATAACAGAACAGCGGCCTGTGGAGACAGATTATTTAAACCACATTCTGAATATGCAGTAAGTTTCTTAGAATTGTCTATGTAAATGTCATGATAAATATTTCATAGGGGGTCAGAAGTATTTGTACATCCACAGGCCTTTATTTCCATAAGAAAGTGTTCACTGTCTCTTAAAAAAGAATTTTTTATTGTATAAATGATAGGTTAGCATTCTTTGAAATATGAGATGTCACTAATAGTGGTGTCTGCTTACTTTCTTTTCACTTACCTGAGTGGCAGCTGTAGCATGTGAAACTTTTCAACACTTGGGAAGGGTATCTACTAGCTCTTTGTAATTATTTAAGAAGCACGCATCTCTTCTCTATAGATCTAAACTGGTTACTCACTGTCAACACTATTTAATTTATGTCTTATTATTCTCTCAGTAATTTTACTAACTATAGCTTTGTCTTTTATCAATTTGTGCACTATGCACTTTTGATCTTGCGCATTGTTGGTTGTTCTTTTCAAATATAGCACTTTGATCACTATGCCACCCCCAGAGCTCAAATCATTGACAATTCCTCATGTTTAGTGTTCAGGAGTTAATGTTTAACTTCCATTAAGTTCTTTGTTGTTTTTGTTATTGTTTTTCGAGACACGGATTCTCTGTAGCTTTGGTGCCTCTCCCGGAACTAGCTCTTGTCGTTCAGGCTGGCCTCGAACCCCCAAAGGTCAGCCTGCCTCTGCCTCTGGAGTGCTGGGATTAAAGGCGTGTGCCACCACCACCGGGCTCCCATAAATTCTTTTTTTTTTTTTACATAAAACTGCATTTTCTTTATTTTTGCATACTTTTAATTCTGTAACAAATAAACAAAACAAAACAAAACAAAAAAAACCTCAATACACAATAGCCAACCCTGCTATTCTGGGGGAGGGGATTTTCCTGCCTCAAGGCACAAAACAGGGTAAGAGATCCTTTGCAGGAGCAGTGAGCCAGGTAGGTCAGGGCCAGTCAAGGCTGCTGGGGGAGCACAGGGGAACTATACAGAGGACATGGTCTTCCCAGGGTATCTCTAATCTACTTCTTCCATGCGGGAGGCATCTTCATCACCCTCAAGTGGGGGGATCTCATCAGGAACAGCAGCACTGGGCTCCTCTGCTGTCACCTCATCTTCATCAATGCCCAGGCCTAGTTTGATTATGCAGTAGATGCGGTTGGAGTGGGTCTGGGGATCCTGAAGTGAGAAGCCAGAGGAGAGCAGAGCAGTTTCAAACAGCACTTCCATAAATTCTTATCTCAAGTTCCTGTTGAGTATTAAGGAAACTTTTGATGGCATTTTTCTGTAAGGTAATAACAAATATTTTAAGATTGTTTTTATTTTCAACATGTAGAGGTAAATATTTATATTTATTCATAAAGATACCACAATGGTAAGAAATCAAAATAGAAAAAAGATTGTTTTTAAGTCTGAATGTATCATTCAGTAAGAAAGCGAATGTTTGTGTTTGTTGTTTATTGTTTATATGATCGATATTATGTAAGAAGACATAGGGGATATTATTTATTATTATTAGTAGTAGTTTATATTATTTAAGGGTAAACATGAACACAAAATTGTATTGTTGACTATTTATATTATAAAATTCATAAATATTTTCCATACATTGCACACTTTATATTATTGTACTTTACAAGCTTGTGATACTGGCACAAACGAATCTCACTGCAATTTCCAGATGTACATAGTTCTCAATTGTTTGCCAGTGTTGTGAGTTTATAACTGGAAATGTAGACAAAAGGTTCTCTGTACAAGAAAATTTAAGTTGTTCAGATATACCAGGTACCATTACATCGAACATACCTTTGTAAGTATTAAATACTTGGACAGTATTGTGGTTTAGGCTCTTAATCTCTACATTTATGAAATGGAGTAGGTGTATCATTATGCATTCAAGGCCAGTGGCAAAAAAAAAACAATTATTGAAAATTGTGAAATCCATTCCCTTTTATTTTCTATATGAGTATTTCTCATGTCCATACACACAAATCAATTTATTTACCAAATGTAGTCTGATAGATAAATGTATTAAAAATTAAATATTTAAAGAACATTTTGTACCTTTAATCGATAAACCAGAAAGATTAAAATACAAGATAGTGATGGTAGATATGAGGGAATATATTAACTATATTGTCCACTAAATATGAAGGAATTATTAGTTCAGGAATCAAACATTACCTCCAAGAGACTACTGTGCACTTACCAGTAATTCCTTGAATACCTCCTCCAGTTAAGTTTGTTTCATAAAACTTACCTGAATCTTGGCTAATGCATTATGTGTACTTTTAATATTGCTAAATTATTTCAAACTGAATATATGATCAGGTTTTCTGTATCACCAAAGCCTGTACCTTTTATTTAACCATTGTGAAAGCAATAAAAAACCAGAGATGCATGGCCTTTTCTGTGAAATTTGAAAATGGCTCAACGTATTTATGGGAGATTTACTTTCATGAACTTTTAACTATTTTTAACGTTTCAGCAAATAATGTCATTGTAAGCTTACAACATGGGACATTTGCTTCATTATTGAGGGAGGTTGGAAATATTGTCCCATATGGGATAATCCTTCTTTTGCTACAAATAATCCTATGTAGATCTCTGTCCATAATAAACACTCTTGTCTTTTTTAGAACATAAACTGAAAAAAAACCAGTATTTTTAGGCCTTTGTGTTTGTGTGCCCACTCAGAGTTGGAAGGAAAGTGGATGAGACTATGTCCATGGCTCCGTGCTCTCTGCCTAGGCAGGATCATGTTTACTAGGTTTGTACTGGTGGTAGAGCAATTTTGACTATTACATATGATTATCTATTAATCTGTATTTCTTAATTATACATTACATTTTTGAATAAGCTATACAAACAAAATCCCTTAATCAAGATCAGTAATACATATACATACAACACTGTAGCAGGAGATGACTTATTAAACAAAACCCCATTCTATTTCAGTTATTATCATCCTAAGTGGGCCTAAGTAAATGCCATAGATTACAATCAACTGATGGACATTCATCAATGTGTAAGACTGTAAAGCATGTGCTAGGGCAACTAATACTTGTGACACACCTAGCTGTGAAGAGTTTTCACATAGACATACAGTTACTCTCTTGCATGATCTGATGTGATTCCATTATCCTCAAACTGCATCAAGAATGGAAGCAAGACACCTGTCCATTGTAATCATCATATGTGCTCCTATTTCTCCATACTTCATTTACATACATTAAAAATCACTGCCCTTTAATCGCAAATTTCACTTCTTCTTCTAGTTTTGCTAAAAAAAGGAATTATGACCTGTGAATTATATGCTTGCATTCTTTGAAAAGTGCGGTTGACACTTCCCTTGTTACTTACTTGATTGACAGCCCTGGTGTGTGATAGTTAGCAACACATTAGAGAGGGGATAGAGCAGTTACATACTAGCACATCTTTGCCATTATTTTAAAATCAAAGGTATTGTCTCTTTGTATCTAAATTGTTTATTTTCTGACCCTTATTTCCCATGTAACTCTTAAATTTTCTTTCAGAAATTTTGCTAATTATAACTCTTTATTATATCAACATGGGGACTACACATATTTTAATTTGTCATATTGGTAATTGTTGTTATCAAGCACAAAAATTTAGTCCACTGGGACACTATAACTGCTCAAGAGATTTATGTTTCTTAATGTTTGGGAGAAAGGAATTGGTGTTTGGGCTTCACAGGATCTACTCTCAAATTCCTGTTGTGTGTTACTACAATTTTCAATGACCCTTTTTCTATGTGGTAACAAAAATATTCAAAAATTATTTTTATTTTAAATATATACGTGTAAATGCATAAAGAAATCATAGTGGTACAATATCTAAGTGGGAAATAGTTTCATTTTACTCTTAGTGAATCATTTAGAATGAAGAAGTATGATTAATGTTTATTGGTCAGATTATATGAAATGACTAGGAAGAGACGGAAGTTACTGCTCTTCCAAAAAAAAATGAACACAAATTGGTATTATTCACTCTCACCTTGCTTATTGCCCACTTTTATTACAGAAAGCCTCATAAGCATTTTCCTCAGATTTTATTCTTTATCATCTTCTATTTTACACAGATGTTAACCTGACATACACAAATGAATGTAGATGTTATTGTTGTGTTAGAGTAACTGGAAATGGAGTCAACGCAGTTTTGTAGTATAAAAAGCAATTGGTCAGAAGTCTCGAGTGAGGATATATGACATTCTGTGTAAACATAAATTAGGTAAAGAGTACTTAGAAGGTAGAACATGGCTTTAATCTCTGCAATAAGAACCTGGAGCTGGTGTATCTTTGTACTTTTGAGGCCAGTCTAATCTGTAGCAAATTGTTGTTCAAAACGTTGGAATATATACTCTATTAATCACCCACATTAACATTAATACTGTCTATATACATGGTGAACACATACATACATCTTTACAAAATACATCTTTGGTATTTAAATTCATTTAAATATAAATCTTAAAAAAAGATTTTACACCTCCATTAGATAAATCAGATAAAAAGAATAGCACAAAGATCAAGGGAATATGTTAACTATAATGCCCACTTATTATAAAGAATTGAAAGCAAAACAGCTGAATGTTTCCCATACTATTGTACACTCAACAGGCATTAGTTGAGAGTTTTATCAAATTCAGTTAATTTCATAAGAAAATATGATAAAATCATAGGCTCACACATCTCTTGAATTTTTCACATTAATCGATGATTTAAAAATAAATATATGAATAGGTTTATTATTTGGTTAAAGCCTCTGCCATTGTGTTTATCTTTAGAGTAAGAACTTAAAAACCAGAAATTGAAAAAACCCACTGTTTGAAAGTTGCTGATGTATCACTTTATTTATGGAAGTTTACATTCTGATGAACATTTAAAGCTTTTTACGAGCTTCTAGCTACTTATTTTATTCTAACCTAACAGCATAGGTCATTTGTATCAGTATTGGCAGTGGTTGAGAATATGGTACAGCTCATAAGAATCCATCTGTTGACTACTCAGGATCATGTGTAGATGTCTGTCCATATTAATCACCACACCCTTTTACAGAACAACAACTAAAAACTTCCAGTTTTTACTGGCCTTAGCTTTTTCCATGGATGAAGTCAACAGGAACCCTGATCTTCTACCAAATTCATCATTC
>NW_026068649.1:14391-15531 GCF_014885135.2 Alexandromys fortis
GTCTGTCCATATTAATCACCACACCCTTTTACAGAACAACAACTAAAAACTTCCAGTTTTTACTGGCCTTAGCTTTTTCCATGGATGAAGTCAACAGGAACCCTGATCTTCTACCAAATTCATCATTCATATTTGAATGTGTAGAGCATGGTTGGGACACTGGGACAGAAGTGGATAGTCACTTGAAGTTTTCTGAATTAGTTCATGATTATCCCCCTAATTATATGTGTCATGAAGAGACTATGTGTATCGTGGTCCTTACAGGACCACATTTGGTGACATCTGTGATCATTGGGAACATGCTCAACCTCTTCAAACCTCAACAGGTGAGATTTTCTGTTGTAACTTTGCAAGAAATTCTAATTCTCCTCTTATAATCCTAGAAGCTAAGAAGATTCTGAGGAGGATACTATCATCAAATTTGCGTTAAATTGTGTAGTTCAAGGTTTTATTCATTAATAATGTGGCCTCATTTACCTTTTTGCAATTGAGATGAGGGAAGAAGTAGCAGATAAGGAATTTTTTTTAAGGAACTCTTGACCTAAAGTTGTTTACAAGTTCTTATGTACATGTACTACCTCATGCTGCTGACTGTGTTGTAGGTCCTTCAGATTACCTATGGACCTTTCCATCCCATCCTGAGCAATAGTGAACAATTTCCCTCTCTGTATCAGATGGCTGCCAAGGACACATCTTTGGCCCTGGCCGTGATTTCTCTTATGCTTCACTTCAACTGGAACTGGATTGGACTGGCCATCTCAGACAATGATCAGGGTACTCAATTTCTCACACAATTAAGAGGAGAGATGGAAAAAATTACAGTCTGCCTTGCCTTTGTGAGTGTGATCCCAGTCAGGATGCATTTATTCTTGACAAGAGTTGAAGTGTATTATAACCAAATCATGACATCATCCGCAAATGTGGTTGTCATTTATGGTGACCCAAAGGGTTCTCTAGCTGTGGCCTTTAGAAGGTGGCAATCTCTAGGTTTACAGAGAATATGGGTCACCACCTCACAGTGGGATGGCACTACAACTAAGAATGACTTCCCACTTAATTCATTCAATGGGAAAATAACTTTTGCACACCATCATGCTGAGATTTCTCATTTTAAAACATTTGTCCAGACATTGAACCCTC
>NW_026068649.1:20957-22886 GCF_014885135.2 Alexandromys fortis
CAAATGTGGTTGTCATTTATGGTGACCCAAAGGGTTCTCTAGCTGTGGCCTTTAGAAGGTGGCAATCTCTAGGTTTACAGAGAATATGGGTCACCACCTCACAGTGGGATGGCACTACAACTAAGAATGACTTCCCACTTAATTCATTCAATGGGAAAATAACTTTTGCACACCATCATGCTGAGATTTCTCATTTTAAAACATTTGTCCAGACATTGAACCCTCTCAAATACACAGACGAATTCCTGGCCAGGCTGGAGTGGATGAATTTGAACTGCAAAGTCTCAGCTTCTATGTGTAAGACTCTGAAGAATTGCTTATCCAATGCCTCATTGCAATGGCTAAAGGCACAGACTTTTGACATGGCCTTTAGTGATGAGAGTTATGACATATATAATGCGGTGTATGCTGTGGCCCATGCCCTCCATGAAATGTTTCTTCAGCATGTTTACAATCAATCCATGGATAATGGCAAAGGACATTATGCTCACTGCTTGAAGGTAGATTTTCTTCTTTTGGATGAAATTTGATGTCATCAATGTCAATGTCTTTAAATATTTGTCAAATGTCCCAATTTACTAAAATAGGGAATATTTCATGAAATAGAAAGATTTCTGGAAATTTTTCTTCATAATGATGTAGAAATGGATGCTGGTATAAATCTTCATGCAAAAGACATGGTGTGGAAGGTACAATGTGTAAAGAAAGTACATTGATTTTATTACAGAGTACCTGACAATCACCACAGCTATTCTAAAGCTGTAAGCCCAATTCCTTCCTCCTTAATCTTCTTCTTTATGAGAAGATGAATCCTTGCATATTTATTTTCAAATATGTGATAATCCGTTTATGAGATGATTTTCTCAAGTGTTCTAAACTGAATCCGCTCACATTGTAAGAGGTTGGGACCTCATTTCTCATCCTGAGTGAAAGTAATTACACAGTAAACAGTGTCATTCTTCAGTTAAGACATGCATTTGTATACATAAGTATGAATGCATGGTTCTTCTTGTGTATGGTTTCACGTTTTTGTATTTCTAGGTATTTCTTATTGTGTCTGTGTTAGTGGGTATACATATGTATATTTTTTCTGTATATTTGCTTATCTATCTGTTTGAGGAACTGGAAATAAATTTCTATTGTATCAATGTCTTTCTGTATGGGAGTTTGTTTCTGTGAATAACTTTTTGTGTACTTTTTCAGTGCATGTGTTTATATGTGTTGGGTTCACTTTGTATTATTGCTTGAACATATGTATATCTTTGTTTTTGTTTGTCTGTCTGTTTCTCTCAATCTATCTTTGTATATGAGCATAAATACATTAATATCAATAGCTCTTTGTGTAGGTGTTTTTGTCTATGAGTGTCTCCCTGTGTGTATTTGTAATTTAATTTGTGCTTGTGTTTGTGGCCCTCGTTATATACTTTTCAGCTTTCTGTTTTGTTTGTCTGTTTTGGTGCATATGTCTTCCTGTCTGTACTATTGTTTTCATGTGTGAGAGTTGGCATTTGTGTGTCTGTCTATATAAAATGTATGTTGATGCACTATGTATGTCTATATGGAAGTGAATCTCTGTATGTCTCTGTCTCTATCTCTCTGTCATGGTGTGTGTGTTTTCAAGTTGGTGTTTTGTCTGCGTATATGTCTGTGCTTTTGTTTGGTACTTTTTTTCTGAAAGAACTTAAATTGTAGGAACATTATGATAACTTTATTTGTCCACATGATTTACTGTTATTTCTCCCCTGGACGCCTTCATTAATATTGCTTTTAAGATGAAATAAAATGCATTTTCTGAATTCAAGAAAGGGCACACACACACTATAGAATGGTGTGTCTCTTTCAGCTGCACTCTTTTCTGAGGAAAACACGCTTCACTAATCCAGTTGGAGGCAGAGTGATTATGAACCAGAAAGAAAATCTTCAGGAAGA
>NW_026068649.1:28584-32000 GCF_014885135.2 Alexandromys fortis
TTCTTTCTATTTCCTGCATAGATTAAATCTAGGTATGTCTCTCCTACCGTCCTCATTGTTGTCTAAGTTCTCTGGGATTGTGGTTTGTAAGCTGGTTTTCTTAGCTTGTTCTTTAAAAACCACTTCTGAGGCAGAACATATGATAACTGTCTTTCTGTGTCTGGGTTACCTCACTCAAAATGATGTTTTCAGCTCTATCCATTTTCCTGAAAATTTTAAGATGTCGTTATCTTTTTCTGCTGTGTAGTACTCCAGTGTGTAATGTACCACTGTTTTGTTAAACCATTCTTTGGTAAGGGGCATTTAGGCTGTTTCCAGGTTCTGGTATGACAAACAATGCTGCTATGGACATAGTTGATGATATATCTTTGTGGCACAATTGAGCATCTTTGGATAAATACCCCAAAGTGGTATTACTGGGTTTTAGGGAAGGTTTTATTTTCTACTTTTCAGAGAAATCATCATACTGGTGTCCAAATGGGTTGTACCATCTGGCGTACCCACCAGCAACTCAAAAGTGACCCTTTTACTCCATGACTTTCCAGCATAAGTAGTCATCAGTGTTTTGATCTTTGCCATTCTTTTTTTTATTAATTTTTTTAATTAAAATTTTCTACCTCCTCACCACCTGCCTTTTCTCACCCCCTCCCCTCATTCCCCACATCCCACTCCTCTCTCCCCTCCCTCTCCTATCCAAAGAGCAGTCAGGGTTCCCTGCCCTGTGGGCAGTCCAAGTTCCTCCCACCTCCATCCAGGTGTAGGAATGTGAGCATCCAAACCGGCTAGGCTCCCACAAACCCATTGCATGCAGTAGGGTCAAAACTCGGTGCCATTGTCTGTGGCTTCTCAGCAGCCCTCATTGTCTACAATATTCAGTGAGTCTGGTTTTATCCCATGCATTTTTAGTCCCAGTACAGCTGGATTGGTGATCTCCTAATAGATCAGCCCCGCCGTCTCAGCAGTTGGGTACCCCCATTGCGGCATTGACTTTCTTGCTCATGTTCTCCCTCCTTTTGTTCCTCATTTGAAACTTGGGAGCTCGTCCAATGTTCCAATGAGGGTCTCTATCTCTATCTCCATCCATCGCCAGATAAAGGTTCTATGGTGATATGCAGGATATTCGTTAGTATGGCTATAGGTTGGCCCATTTCAGGATCTCTCTCCTCAGCTGCCCAAGAGATACCATCTTACACCTGTCAGAATGGCTAAAATCAAAAACACCAACAATAGGCTTTACTGGAGAGGATGTTTAGTAAGGGGTACACTCATCCATTGCTGGTGGGAATGCAAACTTGTGCAACCACTATGGAAAGCAGTGTGGCGGTTTCTCAGGAAATTTGGGATCAACCAACTTCAGGACACAGCAATACCACACTTGGGAATATACACAAGAGATGCCCTATCATACTACAAAAGTATTTGTTCAACTATGTTCATAGCAGCATTATTTGTAATAGCCAGAACCTGGAAACAACCTAGATGCCCTTCCACGGAAGAATGGATGAAGAAAGTGTGGAATATATACACATTAGAGTACTACTCAGCGGTAAAAAAAGAATAAATTCTTGAATTTTCATGAAAATGGATGGAAATAGAAAACATTATTCTGAGTGAGATAACCCAGACCCAAAAAGATGAACATGGGATGTAATCACTCACAATTGGTTTTTAGCCATAAATATAGGACAGTGAGCCTATAACTCGCGATCCTAGAGAGACCAAATAAGAAGGTGAACCCAAAGAAAAACATATTGTTATCCCACTGGATATTGGAAGTAGTCAAGATTGCTGGGCAAAAATTTGGAAACTGGGGGTGGGGTGGGATGGGGGAAAGGGGAAATGAGGAGAGAAAGTGAGAAGGGGAGGATAGGGAGAACTTGGAGGAATGGGATGGTTGCGATAATGGAAGGTTGGGTATTGGAGCAGGGAAGTATATATCTTAATTAAGGGAGCCATTTTAGGGTAGGTAAGAGCCTTGACTCTAGAGTGGTTCCCAGAGGATCTTTGCCATTCTTACAGTTGTAAGATGGACTCTCATCATAAAGCCAGCCACACCGAACTTTATAGAACAGAAAGTGGAAAGTACATTTGAACGCATTGACACTGGAAACCACGTCCTAAATATAACCCCAGCAGCAAAGACACTGAGAGAAACAATTAATAAATGGGACCTCCTGAAACTGTATAACTTCTGTAAAGCAAAGGACACTGTCAATAAGATAAAACAGCCTACAGAATGGAAAAAAAAAACTTTACTAACCCCACATCAGACAGAGATCTGGTCTCCAAAATATAAAAAACAACTCAAGAAACTAGTCATCAAGAGAACAAATAATTCAAATCAAACTTTTACTCAGGTTCTTCAAATATGCGGAGGATTTGTAAAGCATTTGTACCTCAGAAAACTCCATTCTTTCCAGCTCAATTGTTATCAGTTCTGCCCTTCCTCACTCTGCCTATTTAGCTGTAATTTTCTTTATAATATGTCAGGCCTTGCAGTGCAGTTTCTAGAGTTCATGTGTGTTATCTGACATTTTATAAGACATTACCCCTATTTCAGATATCTGTTCATCTTTGGTTTCTGTGACATTGCTGTGATTAAATATTGACCAAAATATTAAAGAGGAGAAGATTTGATTGGGATCATGAATTACAACAAAGAAATGACAAGGCAGGCAGGCATACGGAGACTGCATCTAAATCACAGAATCTGAAGGAACATTGCTTACTGGTTTTCTCTGAATTCTCACACAGCCCTGACTAGGGACATCATTGCCCACAGTGGGCAGGGCAGTCCTATATCAACTACTCATTAATAAAATGCTTAAATAATTTGATAGCATGCTAATTCAATCAAGAAAAACATTTTAGTTAATGTTCCCTCTAACTTATTAATGTACTCTGTGTCACTGTGATGAAAATTAAGTAGAAAAACCACTTTGTAATCTCTATAGTGTATTTCATATAAAAAAAACATTCTTCCACCTAAATTTCTAGTTATGGGAAGCTACTCAAATTTACATTAGTTTGTTTCCATACATTTGTATGCCTGGTATTATAAAATGTTGCATTAAGCTTAATCTTTTGGTGTATATAAAACTAGCTAATTGGTATATCAACATGATAATGAAATATAGTTATAGAAGTACGTAAAACTCCCAACACCAGCATGTATCTGATTTTTCACAGATGCCACCCTCTGTGTGCAGTGCTGATTGTGGTCCTGGATTCAGAAAATTCTGGCAGGAGGGAATGGCAGCCTGCTGTTTTGATTGCAGCCCCTGCCCACAAAATGAAGTTTCTAATGAGACCAGTGAGTGTTTGCTATTGAGATAAATCCTTCACATCACATAGATCATCTTCTCTCAGTCATACTGAGTTGATCAAATGGACCAAAAGACAATTGAAGAAATAAA
>NW_026068649.1:36768-38839 GCF_014885135.2 Alexandromys fortis
ATAATGGATATTGAAGAAACTCCACATGGGGTTTACTTTCTTTGTGGCAAAAGTAAGTCATTGATAGAAAGTAAATTAGCTATAAGCCTTTGGACTCACTAAGATAAGCTACAGACTAAATATTTCTCTCAATATGTCAAATGCAAATGGACTTCATATTGTGGATATATTTCTTCCCTGTATATTCATATACAGTCATTGTACTTATTGTATATAGTTTTTATATTAATTATAGCCTTCTTTTTATTATTTTTTAGCAAAAAAGGGAAATGTAGAGGCATTTCAATTGTACTTTAATAAATACTGTCTGAAGATATGAGGGTAAAACTGTTTTACTTTTCAGCGTTATAGAAGAGATTACGGTAAACAAAAAACCATTTTTAATCCCAGTAGCCACCCTGGTTAATATAGACATCTGGCGTTGCATGGTTTTATTTCAGTGTTGCATGCCTTTAATTCGAAACCTAGAGGGAAATATAAAATGGGGAAGGGAGACAGCTCTCAGACACAGTCTCTTTCTCAGATTCCAAGAGGCAAGACTGCCATTTCAGACTGAGGTCAAGGTAAGAGCCAGTGACTGGGTGTTTTTCTTTCCAGTCTTCAGGTTGAGACCCAATTTCAGACCCAAAGTTTTTACTAATTGTGCTTCATACCATGACATACCTCTTTGACTCCTTGAAAGTCTGTATTTGTTGGACTTTCCACAAAGAAACAGTTTTGACAGTCATACAACATTGTGACTGAATTCTACCCAAGTGTGGAGTGTTCTATAGATGTCTGTTAAGTCCATTTGATTAATTACATCTGTTATTTTTCTTATTTCTCTATTAAGTTTCTATCTGATTGTCCTGTGCATTGGTGAGAGAGGAGTGGTGAAATCAACTATTAGTGTGTGGGGTTTGATGTGCGAATTGAGTTCTAGTAATGTTTCTTTTACATATGTGGGTCCTTTTATATTAGGGACATAGATATTCAGGATTGACACTTTATCTTAATGAATTTTTCCTGTTATGAGTATAAAGTGTCCTCCTCCATCTCTTCTGTCTGATTTTAGTTTGAAATGAATTTTGTTAGATATTAGGATAACCACACACACTTGTTTCCTAGATCTATTTATTGGAAAATCTTTTCCCAACCCTTTACTCTGAGGTAGTGTCTCTCTTTGAGGTTGAGGTGTGTTTCTTGTAAACAGCAGAATGTTGGTTCCTGTTTTTGTTTCCCTTCTCTTTTCCTGTGCCTTATTTATTTATTTATTTATTATAGATTTCTGTCTCATCCCTGCCACCACCTCCCATTTCTCTCCCGCTGCCCCAATCAAGTCCCCCTCCCTCATCAGCCAAAAAAGCAATCAGGGTTCCCTGCCCTGTGGGAAGTCCAAGGACCATCCACCTCCATCCAGGTCTAGTAAGGTGAGCATCCAAACTGCCTAGGGTCCCAAAAAGCCAGTACGTGCAGTAGGATCAAAAACCCATTGCCATTGTTCTTGGGGTCTCAGTAGTCCTCAGTGTCTGCTTTGTTCAGTGAGTCGGTTTTATCCCAGGCCTTTTCAGACCCAGGCCAGCTGGCCTTGGTGAGTTCCCAATAGAACATCCCCATTGTCTCAGTGTGTGGGTGCACCTCTCGTGGTCCTGAGTTCCTTGCTCATGCTCTCTCTCCTTCTGCTCCTGATTTGGACCTTGAGATTTCTGTCCGGTGCTCCATTGTGTCTCTGTCTCTGTCTCCTTTCATTGCCTGAAGAAGGTTGATATTCAGGAGGATGCCTATATATTTTTCTTTGGGTTCTCCTTCTTACTTAGCTTCTCTAGGATCACAAATTATAGGCTCAATGTCCTTTATCTATGGCTAGAAACCAAATATGAGTGAGTACATCCCATGTTCCTCTTTTTGAGTCTGGTTTAAATCACTCAGGATAGTGTTTTCTATTTCCATCCATTTGCATGCAAAATTCAAGAAGTCCTTGTTTACCACTCAGTAGTACTCTAATATGTATATATATTCCATACTTTCTTCATGCATTCTTCCATTGAAGGGCATCTAGGTAGTTTCCAGGTTCTGGCTCTTACAAACAATG
>NW_026068649.1:44162-45507 GCF_014885135.2 Alexandromys fortis
TCCTGATTTGGACCTTGAGATTTCTGTCCGGTGCTCCATTGTGTCTCTGTCTCTGTCTCCTTTCATTGCCTGAAGAAGGTTGATATTCAGGAGGATGCCTATATATTTTTCTTTGGGTTCTCCTTCTTACTTAGCTTCTCTAGGATCACAAATTATAGGCTCAATGTCCTTTATCTATGGCTAGAAACCAAATATGAGTGAGTACATCCCATGTTCCTCTTTTTGAGTCTGGTTTAAATCACTCAGGATAGTGTTTTCTATTTCCATCCATTTGCATGCAAAATTCAAGAAGTCCTTGTTTACCACTCAGTAGTACTCTAATATGTATATATATTCCATACTTTCTTCATGCATTCTTCCATTGAAGGGCATCTAGGTAGTTTCCAGGTTCTGGCTCTTACAAACAATGCTCCTATGAACATAGTTGAGCATATACTTTTGCTGTATGATAGGGCATCTCTTGGATATATTCCCAAGAGTGGTATTGCTGGAGAAGGTCTTCACCAACCCCGCAACTGACAAAGGTCTGATCTCCCAAATATACAAAGAAATCAAGAAACTAGACCGTAAAAGGCTAATCAACCCAATTATAAAATGGGGCACTGAGCTGAACCGAGAATTCTCAACAGAAGAAGTTCAAATGGCCAAAAGACACTTAAGATCATGCTAAACTTCTTTAGCGATCAGGGAAATGCAACTCAAGACAACTTTAAGATACATTCTTACACCTATCAGAATGGCTAAAATAAAAACACCATGATAGCCTTTGCTGGAGAGTTTGTGGAGTAAGGGGCACACTCATCGATTGCTGGTGGGAATGAAAACTTGTGCAACCACTTTGGAAAGCAGTGTGGCTGTTTCTCATGAAATTCGGGATAAACCTGTGCCTTTTTATAGGTGAATTGAATCCATTACTATTAAATGATGTGAATGACCAGTGCTTGTGAACTCTGGGTATTTTTTTAGTGATAGTGTTTGTGTGTTTCCCCTCTTTGAGTTGTGTTTGTGGAGGGTTGTCAGATGTCTGTGCTATTGTGGGTGTTTTTGA
The DNA here is from genome assembly GCF_014885135.2 of Alexandromys fortis. Classification (NCBI taxonomy): domain Eukaryota; kingdom Metazoa; phylum Chordata; class Mammalia; order Rodentia; family Cricetidae; genus Alexandromys; species Alexandromys fortis. Next base: position 45,211 of record NW_026068649.1, read on the forward strand.
CTTCTTTGGGTTGAAGTTTTCCTTCTACTACTTTTTGTAAGGCTGGGTTTGTACATACATAATTTTTAAATCAGTTTTTGTTATGGAATATCTTTTTTCTCTATCGATGGTGAAAGAAAGCTTTACTGGGTATAGTAGTCTGGGCTTGCATCCATGGTCTGTTAGGGTCTGCAGCACATCTATCCAAGATCTTCTGCCTTACATGTTTTCCTTTGAGAAGTCAGCTGTAATTCTGATAGGTTTACCAATTTATGTTACTTGACCTTCTTCCTCTGCAGCTCTTAATATTCTTTCTTT
>NW_026068650.1:0-18987 GCF_014885135.2 Alexandromys fortis
CAGCATCCTCTCCTGTCTACTCCGCCTACCTAATTTTCTGTCCTATGAGGGCCGAGGCAGTTTCTTTATTAGTAAGAAATCACTCCCACATCACTCTTCAATATAGTGCTTGAAGTTTTAGCAATAGCAATACGTAAATGATTTAAGGCATATGAAAAGTAAAAAGTTTTGTATTCCTTTTCTCCTTGCTGTGCTATTGTTATACTTGTTATGGTTTTGGTCCCTGGTCCCTTTAATAGACAAGCCACGCCTACTCATGGTGACCCCTGACCTCTTGTCACCGTCTTGGATTTCTCTCTGTCCCCCTCTCATGTCCCCCCCAGCACATGCTTCCCTGTCTCAGCTTTCTCTCCTCCTTCCTCTTTCTTTTCTCCTTCCCCCACATTCTCTCTCTCCTCTAAGTAATAAATATTTAGTTCTATTCTATTCTGTATGATGTGACCATGTGCCTTTTACCTGCCACCTGCTCACATCTGCCTGCTGCTTGCCGCTGGAAATCTGCACCGCTCTGGCAGCCGTCTCTGCCAAGCTCGCAGCTGCTCTGCAAGCCTGCCAAGGACACACCAGCATTTTTAGAAATACTAAAACTTCAATAGATTTTTTTTAATTTACAAAAAGAGATAAATGGTTGAGATATAAAAGCATTACCACTGATTAATCTGTACTGAAATCCACACCATAGAAAAGGAAGTAGATTTATGCTGTTTAATCAGAGTAAAAACTTGGAACCCAAAAATGATTCTTGGCTAAAGGCTCTCTTTCCAGAAGGATGAATATATGGGTTGAACAGAGATGTTTTCAGCACAATCAAGATTATCCAAACTCCATTGACCAATGCTGGAATTTTGGCTTTAGAAGTTTCAGTCAAACAGACTCCAGATAAATACTTCTAAGTTTTGCTGCCTACTTATTGATGGCAGTGGGATATCTTTCTTTCTCCCCCTCTGGTCTTGGGACTTCCCTCCTCCTTCTATCAGGACAGTGGGCTTGAAAGTTTCAATGTGCACCCATGTTACAAATTTTCCCCTAAACTCCCTAACTTTACCTTTTGTCCCTAATTTATATCTGACCCAGCAGATTTCCAATAGACTAAAGACTCCAAATTATTCCTAACTCAGCAGCCTTAGGTGCTTTTGACAGAATTCCAACCAGGCTGAGCGTCTGCGTCCTGGACTGCTCCAGAGCAGCCTGCACTTTCCTAAGATGGTCCTGCTGAAGTCACTGAGGGTGGGGATGAACCTGGTTCTGGAAGGAGGCAGTCCTTGGTTGACTAACATTCCTGCCTTTTGTTTATTGTGAAAGCTAAGGAAATAGGAAGAGGTGAATGGTGAGGTAGGAGTGAGGATGCCATGCTCTTTTCTGCTTCCTGTTGTCTGGGGCACCTATAACATGGAGAACCCAAGAAAGCTGGGGTTGGAGGATGTGTGGAGGGAATGGGAGGAGAGGAGGGAGTAAGAACTTGGATTGTTGTGGTTTTAAAATTTTAACTTAAAAAAAATAAAAGAAAAGAAGGGTGTTGGAAGTATCCAACTGCTGGTACTGATTTGAAATCTGAGTGCCTAACTGTAAGCTGTAGCTTGACTGTCAGGGTCCATAGGCTCAACATGGAAGCTATTTTTCCCTAACTCAACCAGTACAGAGGAGTGGGAAATAACCGGACACAATTCACACAGCAATATCAGAAGGGCCTCTCAGGCTTCATCCATTCCTGAAGATCTACCCGCATTTATTATTCAAAAAAACCCTTATCCCCCCAGGTAAACCAAGGTGGATACTCATTAATATTCTCTTTCCAGGGGAATTCCTTCATAACTGACACTATGTGCACTGTGTGCAGACACAGACGAATGCCCTCTAGTGGAGAGCCGCACAGCTACAGTAATGTGTGGCCACCCTTAGAACAGTTGGTCACATTCCCAAGCCATTCTCTGCAAAGGTTTTGTGTTAATAAAGCAAGGACATGCTCATCAGGATAAGTAGATCCACAGAGGCATCTGAAGCTGAAGTGTGTGTGCAGTGAAGAGAGACATCATTCTTGTTCTTGTTAGTTTTTATGTGACCACTAACAACAGGGAAAGGACATCTGAGTATCTAGCCAAACTTTTATTAAGATGTATTGCTGTGGGGCTGGAGAGATACTTCAGAGGTTAAGAGTGCTGGATGCTCTTTCAAAGGTCCTGAGTTCAATTTCAAGCAACCACGTGGTGACTTACAACCATCTGTAATGAGTTCTGGTGCCTTTTTCTGGTGTGCAGGCATACATGCAGATAGAACACTGTGTACATAATAAATAAATATTCTTAATAATTAGAAATTTTATTTGTTTACATCCTGATTACATTTTCCCCTCCGTCCTCCTCTCCCATTACTTCCCTCCACCTCCCACTACCCTCCCCATCCACTTCTCCATCTCCATTCAGAAATGAAGGCCTCCTGTGGGTGTCACCAAAGCTCCCACACACACACATCCCACATGCATCGAGACTAGGCAAGGAACCCAGCATGGGAAATAGATGCCCAAAAGCAGCTTAATCACCAAGAAAAGGTCCTGGACCCACAGCTAGGAGTCCCACAGACAGAAATGCAGAGGGCCTAGGCATGCAGGCTCCCTAGCTGTCAGTCCAGAGCCCTTGAGCTCCCAAGAGCTCGGGTCAGCTGTCTCTGTCAATTTTCCTGTCAAGACCTTGACATTCCTGGCTAGCACAATTCCTTCTTCCTCCATTCAACAGCACTCCTGAAATTTGACCCAGTGCTTGCTTGTGTATTTCTGCATCTTCTTCCATCAGTTACTAGATGAAGGTTCTATGTTGACAATTAGAGTGGTCACCTACCTGATTACAATAGATGGTCAGTTCAGGCACCCTCCTTATTATTATTAGGAGTCTTAGCTAGGGTCATCTGTGTGGATTCCTGGGAGTTTCCCTGGCAGCAGGTTTTTCCTTAACCCTGAGATGGAAACCCCTAACAAGACATCTCTACCATTACTCTTCTCCTCTGTCCCACCTTCAACTTACCCAATCCAATCACTCATGTTCCCATACCCCTGTACACCACAATACCCACCCCTCAGTTTACCCATGGGATCTCTTCTAGTTCCTCTTCCCAGGAAAATCCATATGTCCTTCTTTGGGCTCTCTTTGTTACCTTACTTCTCTGAGGCTCTGAATTGTAGCCTTGTTACCATTTACTTTAGAGTTAATATTCACTTATGAGTAAGTACTACTGTGTTTGTCTTCCTAAATCAAGGTTATCTCACTCAGGATGTGCACCTTTCAAACCACCTTTGCCCATCCCCTTCCACATGAAGTGCTGTGTTGGCTCTAAGGCTGAAGTCTCTCTGCTAGCAGAGAATGAATTCATTTCATCTCAACTGAGTTGAGTCTAAATTTGGTGTATCCCAGTAAATCCAAATGCCACAGCCATGTCCTCAGTTTCAACCATATATGTTTAATATTATCAAGAATGAAGAAAAAGCTATATTAAAATATAAGTTAACACCTTTCCCACTAGAATAAACCTATTCCACTAGAATGAACCTAAAGTGTCTACTTGTTTCACAATGAATGGAACTACACATAAGAAGTCTCAAGTCAAACAAAACTTCGGCCTGAAGAAGAGATGTGCTTTTATATTAGGGGCATGGATATTCAGGACTGAGACTTCATTCTGATGAATTGTTCCTGTTATGAGTATAGAATGTCCCTCTCCATCTCTTCTGATTGATTTAAATTTGAAGTAGACTTTGTTAGAAATTAGTATAGCCACACCTGCTTGTTTCTTAGGTCCATTTGCTTGATAAATCTTTTCCCATCCCTTTACTCTGAGTAGGTGCCTGTCTTTGTGGTTGAGGTGTGTTTCTTGTAAACAGAAGAATGTTGGATCCTGTTTTCATATCCAATCTCTTAGCCCGTGCCTTTTTATAGGTGAATTGAGTCCATTAATATTAAGTGATATTAATGACCAGTGGTTATTTACTCCGGTTATTCTTAATGTTTTTGGTAGTAGAGTTTGTGTGTCTCCCTTCTTTGAGTTGTGCTGGTGAAGGGTCGCTAGATGCCTGAGTTATTGTGGGCAGTATTGGCAATGTTGGATTCCTTGGGTTGTGATTTTCCTTCTATTACTTTCTGTAAGGCTGGATTTGTGGCTACGTATTGTTTGAATTTGTTCTTATCCTGGAATGTTTTGTTTTCTTCATTGATAGTGAACGATAGCTTGGCTGGGTATAGTAGTTTAGGCTTGCATCCATGGTCTCTTAGTTTCTGCAGTACCTCTATCCAGGACCTTCTGGCTTTCATGGTTTCCATAGAGAAGTCAGGAGTAAGTCTGATCAGTTTACCTTTATAAGTTACTTGAACTTTTTCCTTTGCAGCTCTTAATATTTTTTCTTTAATCTGTATGTTTTGTGTTTTGATTATTATATGGCGAGGGGATGTTTTTCTTTGATCCAGTCTATTTGGTGTTCTGTATGGGATAAAACTGGACTCTCTGAACATAGTGGACAATGAGGGCTGCTGAGAAGTCAAAAACAATGGCACTGGGTTTTGATCCTACTGCACGTACTGGCTTTGTGGGAGCCTAGGCTGTTTGGATGCTCCCTTTACTAGACCTGGAAGGAGGTGGGAGATCCTGGGACTTCCCACAAGACAGGGAACTCTGACTGCTCTTCGGGCTGCTGAGGGAGGGGGAGTTGACTGGGGGAGGGATCGGGAAATAAGAGGCGGTGGCGGGGAATGACAGAAATCTATAATAAATAAATAAATAAATAAATAAATAAATAAATAAATAAATAAGAGATGTGGGCGGAATTCCACCCATAGCAGAACATCTAATAGCAATTGATATCCACTGAAAGAGGAAACGCTGATTTTTTTTCAATAGTGTCACTCAGGTAGAACAACCACACTCCAGTCCGTGACCATACACCCCAGAACCTATGGGAAGCACACATAAGACAAAATGTTTTAAAGACAAGAGCACATAAATATGGGTGGGCAAGAAGAGAGAGGTGGACCTAGAGGCATTGGAGGAGGGGCAAGTATGTTCAAACTGCAAACTAATAAAAATAAGTTTTTCTGGGCCTTGTTTTCAACAAAGGTCTGCACTTCTAAAATTTGCTGGCCCTCAGTTCAAGAGGAAGCGACAGATTCCCTACATCAATGTCATATTCCATACATAGGCTAGAAACTGACCCACTTTTGGCATCCTAGTGCAAAAACATCCATAACACATTGAATATTTCACATTTGAATATCTGTGTGTCAATCAAAATGTTTGGGTTCCATTGTCCAAAGCAGTGTTTCTTTGGCATATGCCTTGTGCCCTGTTGGCTTCAGTAAAGTTGACTCACATCCCAGCTGACATCAAACCTAGTTCTTGTTCCAACTCTCATCAATTCTTCTCATGGGCAATAAAGTTCCATGGTTTTCAAAGTTTATGCTTTTTTTGTTAATGGTTTTTTTTTGCTTACAATGGGCCCAGGAGCACATCTATGACAATCTATTGCTTCTGACTGTAAGAGACTGAGTGTGTCTTTTTTTAATTGACTTTCTTGAGCTATACATTTTCTGTTCCCCTCCCTTCTTCTCCCCTCCCTTTCAACTCTCTCCCATAGTCCTCATGCTCCCTATTTACTTAGGAGATCTTGTCAATTTCTACTTCCCATGTAGATTAGATCCATGCATGTCTCTCTTAGGATCCTCATTGTTATCTAGGTTCTCAGGGATTGTGGTTTGTAGGCTGGTTTATTTGATTTTTGTATAAAAGCCACTTATGAGTGAGTACATAAGTGATATTTGTCTTTCTGGGTCTGGGTCTGGGTCTCACTCAATATGCTGTTTTCTAGATCCACCCATTTGCCTGCAAGCTTCAAGATCCCATTATTTTTTTCTGCTGTGTATTACTCCATTGTGTAAATGTGCCACATTTTCCTTATCTGTTCTTCAGTTGAGGGTCATTTAGGTTGTTTCCAGGTTCTGGCTATGACAAACAATGCTGCTATGAACATAGTTGAGCACATATCCTTGTGGTACAATTCCTTTCTGTATATATCCAAAAGTGGTATTGCTGGGTCGTGAGGAAGGTTATTTCCTAATTTTCTGAGAAATCATCATACAATCCAAAGTGACTATACCAATCTGCACTCCCACCAGAAATGCAGGAGTGCTCCCTTTACCCTACATCCTCTCCAGCATAAGTTGCCAGCATTGTTTTTGATATTGGACATTCTTACAGGTGAAAGATGGAATCTCAGAACTGTCATTTCTCAGATGGCAAAGGGTGCTGAGCATTTCCTTAAATGTCTTTCAGCCACTTTTTTTTTTTGGTTTTTTGAGACAGGGTTTCTCTGTGGCTTTAGAGCCTGTCCTGGAACTAGCTCTGTATACCAGGCTGGTCTCGAACTCACAGAGATCTGCCTGCCTTTGCCTCCTGAGTGCTGGGATTAAAGGCGTGCACCACCACTGCCCTTCTTTCAGCCATTTTAGATTCCACTGTTGAGAGTTCTCTGTTTAGGTCTGTACTCCATTTTTTATTGGATTATTTGTTCTTTTGATGACAATTTTCTGTATATTTTGGAGATCAGTCCTCTGTCTGATGTGGGATTGGTTAAGATCTTTTCCCCTTCTGTAGGCTGTTATTTTGTCTTGTTAACCATGTCCTTTGCTTTACAGAAGCTTTTCAGTTTCAGGAGGTCCCATTTATTAATTGTTTCTCTCAGTGTCTGTGCTATTGAGGTTATATTTAGGAAGTGGTTCCCTGTGTCAATGTCTTCAAGTGTACTTCCTACTTTCTCTTCTATGAGGTTCAGTGTGGCTGGGTTTATGTTGAGGTCTTTAATCCCTTAGGACCTGAGTTTTGTACATGGCAATACATATGGATCTGTTTTCATTCTTCCAGATGTTAATATCCAGTTATGATATCACCATTTGTTAAATATGCTTTCTTTTTACCATTTGTTATCTTTCGGTTCTTTGTCATAAATCCGGTGTTCATAGATGTGTGGATTAATATCTGTGTGTTCGATTCTGTTCCATTGTCTGTTTTAAACCAATACCAGGCTGTTTTCAGTACTGTAGCTCTAGAGTTTGAAATCAGAGATTGTGATGCCTCCAAAAGTTTCTTTGTTGTACAAGATTGTTTTACCTATCCTTGATTTTTTTGTTTTTCCATATGAAGTTGAGTACTGTTCTTTCAAGGTCTGTGAAGAATTTTGCTAGGCTTTTGATGCCCATTGCATTTAATCTGTAGATTCATTTAGGTAAGATTACCATTTTTACTATGTTAATTCTACCTACCCAACAGCATGGGAGATCTTTCCATTTTCTGGTGTCTTCTTCAATTTCTTCCTTCAAATTTCTTGTCATACAGGTCTTACAGTTGTTTGGTTAGAGTTAACTCAGAGACATTTTATGCTATTTGTGGCTATTGTGAAAGGTGGTGTTTCTCTGATTTCTTTCTCAGCCTTTTTATCATCTGCATAAAGGAGGGTTACTGATTTTTTTCTTTGAGTTAATCCTGTATCCTGCTACATTATTGAAAGTGTTTATGAGTTATTGAAGTTCCTTGATAAAATTTTTAGGATTGCTTATGTAAACTTTATGTCATCAGCAAATATTAAGAGTTTGACTACTCTTCTCTGATTTGTAACCCCTTCATCTCCTTTTGTTGTCTTATTGCTCTAGCTAGGACCTCAAGAACTATATTGAATATATATAGAAAGAGTGGACAACTCTGTCTTGCTCCTGATTTGAGTGGGGTCACTGTGAGTTTCTCTCTATTTATTTTGATGTTGACTCTTGTTGTATATTGCCTTAATTATGTTTAGGTGCATTCCTTGTAGCCCTGCTCTCTCCAAGACCTTTATCATGAAGAAATGTTGTATTTTGTCGAATCCTTTTCCTGCATCTAATGAGATGATCATGTGGTTTTTATTTTTCAGTTTGTTTATATCGTGAATTACATTGACAGATTTTTGTATGTTGAACCATCTCTTCATCTCTGGGTTGAAGCCAACTAGATCATGATGGATGATTATTCTGATTATGTTCTGGATTTGATTTGCCAGTATTTTGTTGAGTACTTTTTCATCATTGTTCATGAGTGAGACTGGTTTGTAATTCTCTTTCTTAGTAATATCTCTTTGTAGTTTGGGTGTTAGGGTAATTGTAGCCTCATAAAAAGAGTTTAGCAATGTTCCTTCTATTTCTTTTGTGTGGGACAATTTGAGGAGTATTATATTAATTCTTCTTTGAAAATCTTGTGGAATTCTGGGCTGAAACCATCTGGTCCAGGGCTTTTTTTTTTTGGCTGAGAGACTTTTGATGGCTGTTTCTATATCTTTAGCCATTGTAGGTCTATTTAATTTGCTTATCTGGTCTTAATTTAATTTTGGTAAATGATATTTATCCAGAAAGTTGTCCATTTCCTTTAAGTTTTCCAATTTTGGGCAGTACAGATTTTCAGAATATGACCTAATGATTCTCTGGATTTCCACTGTGTCTGTTGTTATGTCCCCCTTTTCATTTCTGATTTTGATATTTGGATAATTTCTCTCTGCCTTTGGTTAGTTTGGATAAAGGTTTGTCTATTTTGTTAATTTTCTTGCAGTACAAACTCTTTGTCTCATTGATTCTTTGTACTGTTTTTTGTTGTTGTTGTTTCTATTTTGTTGATTTCAGCTCCCAATTTGATTATTCCTGCTGTCTAGCTCTCCTGGGTGAGTTTGCTTCTTTCTGTTCTAAAGTTTTAAAATGTTCTGTTAATTCACTAGTATGGGATTTTTTTCAGCTTCTTTATGTAGGCATATAGTGCTATGAACTTTCCTTTTAACACTGCTTTCATTGTATCCCATAAATTTGTATGGTCATTTTCATGAAATTTTAGGACGTCTTTAATTTCTTCCTTGACCCATTATGATTCAGGTGAGCATTGTTTAATTGCCATGTGTTTGTGAGAATTTCTGGAATTAGTGTTATTGTTGAATTCTAATTTTAAGCCATGTTGATCTGATAAGATACATAGTGTTATTCCAATTTTTTGTATCTGTTGAGGTTTGTTTTGTTACCTAGTATGTGGTCAATTTTTGAGGAGATTCTATGAGGCACTGAGAAAGGTATATTCTTTTTTGTATTTGGATGGAATGCTCTATAGCTGTCTGTTAAGTTCATTTGAGTCATAACATCTGTTAGTTCCCTTATTTCTCTGTTAATTTTTTGTCTACCAGACCTGTCCAGCAGTGAGAGTGGTGTTTTAGTGTCTCCCACTATTAGTGTGTATGATTTAGTGTATGATTTAAGCTTTGGGAGTGTTTCTTTTACATATGATGGTGCTCTTGTATTCGGGGCATGGATTTCAGTATTTAAATTTCCTCTTGATGGATTTTTTCTGTGACTAATATGAAATGTTCTTCTTTGTCTCTTCTGATTTATTTTAGTTTGATGCCTATTTTCTTAGATATTAGGATAGCTACAACAGCTTGTTTCATAGGTCTGTTTGTTTGGAAAATTTTTTCCCAACCCTTTACTCTGAGGCGATGTCTTTGAGGTTGGGGCATGTTTTTTGTATGCAGCAGAAGGATGGATTCTGTTTTTGTATCCATTCTGTTAGCCTGTGTCTCTTTATAGGTGAATTGAGTCCATTTATATTAAGATATATTAATGATCAGTGATTACTCTCTCCTGTTATTTTAATTGTCATTGTGGGTGATGTTATTTTGTGTGTTTTTCTCTTCTTTGAGATTTGCTACTGTAAGATCATCTATTGTCCATGTTTTTTGTTTGTTTGTTTGTTTGTTTGTTTTGATGTGGCTAATTTCATTGGGTGGAGTTTTCCTTCTAGTACTTTGTGTAGGGCTGGGTTTGAGACTAGGTATTGGTTAAAACTGGTTCTGTCATGGAATATCTTGTTTTGGTCTTCTATGATAAATGAAAGTTTTGCTGGGTATAGTAGTCTGGCCTGGCATCTGTGGTCTCCTAATGTCTGCATAATACTTGACTAGAACCTTCCGGCTTCCATTGTTTCCAATGAGAAGTTGGGTGTAATTCTGATAGGTCTTCCTTTAGTTACTTGGCCTTTTTCCTTTGCAGCTCTTAATAGGTTTTCTATATTCTGTATGTTTAGTGTTTTTATTATTCTGTGATGAGGGGATTTTTTTTTATCCTTTCCATTTGATCATCTTGTATCTTCATATGCATATCTTTCTTTAGGTTGAGAAAGTTTTCTTCTATGATTTTGTTAAATATATTTTCTGTGCTTTTGAGTTGGATTTTGTCGTCTTCTATCCCTATAATTCTTAGGTTTGGTCTTTTCATGGTATTCCATATCCTGGATATTTCATATTAAGCTTTTGTTAGATTTAATGGTTTTTTGACTGATGAGTCTATTTCCTCTATTGTATCTTCAGCGCTTGAGATTCTCTCTTACATCTCTTGTATTCTGCTGTTTATGCTTTCATTTGTAATTCTTGATCATTTTCTCATAATTTCTGTTTCTATAATTCCCTCAGCTTGTGTTCTCTTTATTGTCTCTATTTCAGTTTTCAAGTCTTGAATAGTTTCTCTCATATGTTTGATTGCTTTTTCTTGTTTATTTTTTTAAAGGGATTTGATGATGTCTTCCAATTTTTTGTTTGTCTCTTTCTCCATTTCTTTTAGGGAATTTGTCATTTCCTCTTTAAGAGTTTCAAAGATTCTCCTAAAGGTATTTTTAGCTCATTTTCTTCTGCTTCATCTATATTTGGTTATTCTAGTCTTGCTGTTGTAGGGCCACTAGTTTTTATTGGTATCATGTTGTTCTTTGTGGTGTGTGTGTGTGTGTGTTCTTACCTTGTCTACCCATCATTTCCTCTCACTAGTATAGTAGGGGCTGACTGTGACTCTGGTGATCAATTTTCCAGGTGCCAGTGTATCCAAGGGTTAAATGGTTGTTCCTTGTGATACAGTCAGGGAGGCGGTTCCAGCCACTCTGTTGGTCACTCCATGTTCCTAGAAGTTGCTCGGCACTGAACCAGTTTCCCTCTGCAATACCAGGGGTTGTTCAAGCCTGCTCCCTCAGATAGCTTGCTTGAGGCTCTTTCTGCTGAGGTTGCTACCTTGTGCCTGATCTGGTAGAGGTCCTGGCTCAGGCCTACTCCAATGAATGTTCTAGATTCATGCCCAGACCTTCAGATCTCTGGTTCTGGGCTACTCCCTTGGTGGTCTCAGACTCATGCCTGGACCTGCAGAGGTCTCTGACTCCATGAGTGTGTCCTCTACGTGGTCAGGAAAACTGTCATTAAGAGAATTGGTGTCAGAAGTGGGTTCACTGTTAATAAACAATTTGTTGCAGCTGTCAAAAAAAACTGAATCTGCAGACATGAGACTGAGACTTCTCTGGAAACTGTTACACTGATACCAGCTGGATGTGAAGAGGTTTTGGATACCAAGGTGACTATGGTACTGGTTTCCTGAGATCAGGGAATACGCATGGAGCTCAGTAAAACCAAGTATTCCATGAGTATGTTACTCACGTCATGGTGAGGATCAGCCTAGATGACTGTAGGTGAAACAGGATGAATTCAGTGAACCTGCAGGTTAGGCACTTTCTGGCCAAGAACCTGAGGGTTGACTCTTAATATCTTCTGAGTTTTCTAAGAGAAAACAGTTGAATATACAAGATGAACTTCTACTAGGAGTCTGACAAACAAGCCTCTAACAAAGGCATTGATAAATAAATTCTCAACAAAGGAAGCTCAAATAGCTGAGAAACACTTAAAGAAATATTTAACATCTTAGCCACTAGGGAAATGCAAATCAAGACTGCTTTTGAGATTCTATCTTACACCTAGAAAATGGCAACAGAATTTAGGGAAACCCATGGAAGAGGAGGCAGAAAGAGTACAAAGGCCATAGGAACTGGAGAACACCAGGAGAACAAAGTTCTCTGAGTCAACTGAGCAAGGCTCATATGAAGTCACAGAGATTAAAGCAGCAAGCAGAAGGGATTACATGGACTTTCACCAAGTCCTTTGCACATATATTATATCTTTCAGCTTAATATTATGATGGGACTACTGAGTTTGTGAATGAGTGGGTCTCTGCTTCCTGTGAAAGCTATTACTCTCTTACTTCTGTCAGGTTAGCTTGTCCAGCCTCGATGTCATGGTTTTTGTTTTATCTTATTATATTTTATTTTGTCAGGTATGGTTGTTATGTCTTAAAAATCTTTTCTTTTCTAATGAAAGACAGAAAGGGAGCACTTCCAGAAGGGACTATAGGGGAAGAAGAACTGGGAGGAGTAGAGCAAGGGGAAACTGTAAACAGGTGATGTTGAACAGTAAAAGAATCTGTTCTCAACAAAAAATAAAGTAAAATTGAGTCTGGATCAAGGTTATTACCACTAAACCTTGGGCATCCCAACAGTGAAAAATATCAAGCTGGATAGAAAGAACACAGTTACACAGTTTGGGAAGAACAGAGAATGAGAAAGCTAATTGTTAGAGCCAGCACATGTGCTGAAAGAGGGGCTGTAGCTTTAAGGAGGTAGGGACCAAGAAGGGAAGGCCTGCTCTGCTCTGGAACAAAAGGAAGGACCAGAACCCACCCAGCTAAACTTTAAATTTGGGAAGAGATGTAGCAGAGAAGAAATGATGCACAATTGGAGAGAGAGAGAGAGAGAGAGAGAGAGAGAGAGAGAGAGAGAGAGAGAGAGAGACTGGACTGGAGGTCAGAAAAAAAAACAATCAGCCACTGGTTCTGCTCTTACCTCTACCTCAGTCTGAAATGTCAATCCTGCCTGTAGGGATCTCAGAATGAGCCCTTGTGAGCACTGTCTCCTCTTGCCTTAATTTCCTCTGTAGTGTTGGGATTAAAGGCATGTAGTACTATCACCCAATTTCTATGGCAAATTAGTGTGGCTACTGGGATTCAATGTGTGTGTCAGCACTGCCTGGTCTGTAAGACTGACCAGTAGGGCTGTTTTACTCTGAACTTCAGGCAAGCTTTATTAAAAATACAAATGAGATATCACTACAAGTAGAGAATGATTAAAGTGTTGCTTACCCCCCAAAAGTTAACATTTCAGTATCTAAAAGCTGATACTGTTGTTGTCAAAACAGCAAGGACCCATCCCACACTTTTCGACTGAACCATAGAACCTTTCTTCACCACAGTTATGGACTCTTCCTCTGGGTCCATCCACAAAAACAAAGTTGCTTTGGATCACTGTGTTCTATTACAGCAGCAGAAATGAAACTAATACATCATGTAAGACCTGACTCGGCTCTGTAATGCAGCAGGATTGAGCTACCCCAGAGGGAACTGAAGACAATTCACCACATTTCCTGGACTCACACCATAGTCTACCTATCAGAGCTCTTACCAGAAGGCTCATGATTTCTGAAAACCATTGGAGCCTTTCAGGGAGTGAAAACTCATCACTCAAGGAAGTGAGTTTGACACTGCTGCTTCTTCTCTGGGGTGGAACACAGACCAGCAAAAGCTCCCCCTTTCCACTTCCAGTTGTCTGCATAAACCCTGACCAAATGTCACAGCAATGCTTTTTCCACTAGTCCTCTCAAGAAGGAGGTGACATTCTAGGGATCACAGGCACCAAGTTTCCAGGAGGCACCTTAGCAGTTCACAGAAGACTGCTATTTATCCCACACACATAAAATGCCACATCTCTGCGATTTGTGCAACAGACGGTAGGGTGAAGCAGGCAAGGAGGGCAGGTCCCTTCATTCTCACAAATCCACCTTATCCTAGTATCTGTAAATGGTGACTGTGTCAACATCTGGGGTGCTCTCAGAGCTGTAGAGGCAACCTCTACAAAGTCCAGGACAGATGATTCCCCACTAAAGGACTGTGCTTATCAGTCCCAAGGACAAAGTATGGATAGTCTATGAGGCAGTTGTGATTTCCTGTGCTTGCTTCACACATTTCTTAACTTCCTGGTGACTTTTTCTCCCTCCATAATAGCTTTCTGCTGATTCTGTCCCATTTTACCATGCAAGCTGTTTGTGAGTTGCTGTGCTTCTTATCAAACTTTGCTGGTCTAAGCCATCAGCTTATGCAAGACTTTCTGGTCCCAACTCACCTGTCTTCTTTATTTTGTCATACTTGGTCCTCCCACCCAGCACCGTTTCACTGGACGAAAAAAAAAAGCCTGCTGGCCCAGCTCAGTTGGCACCTAGATAGGAACTTGAGTATGAAAGACATAAATATGAATATAAAGAAAGCAAGCCTCAAAAGCCCACAGCAGAGAGCTTGCAGGTGGTTTAACATGACAACCAGACACCTGCTCCTCCAGGGGAAGAGCTCCACCCAACACTCCAACCAACACACCCCCAGTTTTGCTGCTGGCATCTAGAGGCAGCCAAGAAGAGTTAGTGAAAAATGCCTGTGGGGTGGGTGAACACTAACTCAAACATCATCGTAAGATGAGATGACAAAAGATCTACTCCCCATATTAAGTAGGAAATGAAAGAAAATGGCACCCAGAGGCTCATAGTAAGTAACACTATTAGGAGATGTGGTCTTGTTGGAGTAGGTGTGGCTGTGATGGAGGAAGTGCATCGTTAGGGGGTGGGTGGGCTTTGAGATCTAAAATATTCAAACCAGGTGTAATGTGACATCCACTTTCTGCTGCCTGTGGATACAGATGTACAACTCTCAGCTACCTCTCCAGCACCATGTCTGCATGCTTGCTGTTGTGATTCCTGCCATGATGGTAATGGCCTGGAATGTCAGTCCCAATTAAATGTTTTCCTTTACCAGAGTTGCTATGGTCATGGTGTCTCTTCACAGCAATAAGACCCCAAATAAGACAGAAGTCTCTTTTCTATTTTGCTCCTGCCTTCACTTCTTTTCTGCCTATAAGATTTTACCTGCTCAAATTTCTAACCCTAATTTCCCAAACTCTCTCTCTCTCTCTCTCTCTCTCTCTCTCTCTCTCTCTCTCTCTCTCTCTCTCTCTCTCTCTCAGAAGCTATTTGGGCTAATGGTTCTCTTCCCCATCAAAATATCTGCCATTGCCAGATTGTCCCATGCTGTGTGAGCAGAGAAGCTGACCCTGCACAGGGAATTTGGCCCTCCTACTTCACACTCAGTGTGTTTACCTCAGAAGATCCGCAACTGGGTCTTAATACCTAGGGAGATGATTGCTCCTTCCCAGATCACATTTTTCCCATTGGACAATTACCCTCCCTTTAAATAAAATAACATGTCTGAGCCTTTAAGTATTACACACACACACACACACACACACACACACACACACACCTTTCCTGTCTTCTTTATTTTCTCATCTCAGTCCTCCCCCTCAGGACCCTGTCACTGAAGAATAGCCTGCTGGTCCAGACCCAGGGAGACCTTATAAGGAGGGGGTCATGTTATTTATGCCACCCTCCGTGAAGAATTCTCACAAAGGCAGGGTCCCCTGTGGTCAGTTCTTGCACTTCTGTCACAGCTTTTGTGGCCTGTCCTGCAGAGTGGTAGGCCTTTTATTGGCAAACCGGGAGCCTGGTCCTGTCCTTGAAGACCCTCCTGAGTGGGGAGAGGGTTCTTGGACACAGGAAATGGAGCGGGGGCATTCCCCGCCCCCTTGACCTCCCGGTTAGTCTGCAAGGGCTGGTACACTCTGCTGGGGCTGCTCCTCCTCTGCTGTGACCTCTCTCTCCCTGGCCCATCCCAGCTTGCACACAGGGGCCTCCTTCACTCTCCCTCCCTTCCGCAGGGCTGCAGGATCACCCAATTTAGCCCATTTGGGCGCTAGGTCCGGAGCTCAGGGCAGAGGGCAGCGGGAGTTTCTCTGTTTAGGTGGCTGGCCCGCAGAGAGGTAGGCCTTTTGTTGGCAATGTCCCTGGCGAGTGGGGAGCCTGGTCCTGTTCCTGAAGACCCTTTTGAGTAGTGAGAGGAATCTTGGCCCGCAGTGGGAGCCAGGAAATGGAGCGAGGGCATTTTGTAAGCGGGCCCCTGGCCAGCAAGGAAACCTGATCCTGTTTTAAAAGACCCATTAGATAGCATTGATAGAGGAGATGGGCAGGCGCCAAGGCAAGAATTTACCCAACATTTTGAAAAACAACATGAAAACACCAAAACCCAATGATCTTACAACAGAAGGACTTGAACACCCTAACACAGAAGAAGTGGGAAAAATTGACTTGATGAAAGCAATAGAGTCCCTTAAACAGCATGTATAAAACACCCTTATAGAAATGGATGAGAAGTATAACAAAAAGTTTGAAGAAATGAGTAAATACTTAAATGATACTCTGGGAAACCAAGAAAAAACGATCAAACAGGTAATGGAAACAGTTCAAGAATTGAAAACTGAAATGGAAGCAAGGAAGAAAACACATACTGAGGACCAGCTGGATATGGAAAATCTATGTCAATGAGCAGAGACTACAGAAACAAGCATAATCAATAGAATACAGGAGATAGAAGAAAGAATCTCAGATTCTGAGAACACCATAGAGAAAATAAATGCACTGATCAAAGAAAACAGCAAAGCCAACAAATTCTCATCACAAAACATTCAGGAAATCTGGGACACAATAAAAAGACCAAACCTAAGAATTATAGGGGTAGAGGAAGGAGAAGAAGTACAGCTCAACGGTCCAGAAAACATATTTAATAAAATTATAGAAGAAAAATTTCCCAACCTAAAGAAAGACATTATTGTGAAGATTCAAGAAGCATACAGAATAAGCACCGAATAGACTGGACTAAAAAAAAAATCTCCTCACCATATAATAATCAAAACACAAAACATACAGAATAAAGAAAGAATATTAAGAGCTGCAAAAGAAAAAGGTCAAGTTACTTAAAAAGGTAAACCTATCAGACTTACACCTGACTTCTCTATGGAAACCATGAAAGCCAGAAGGTCCTGGATAGATGTTCTGCAGAAACTAAGAGACCATGGATGCAAGCCCAGACTACTATACCCAGCCAAGCTTTCATTCACTATAAATGGAGAAAACAAAATTTTCCAGGATAAAAACAAATTTAAACAATATGTAGCCACAAATCCAGCCTTACAGAAAGTAATAGAAGGAAAATCACAATCCAAGGAGTCCAACAATGCCCACAATAACTCAGACATCTAATGACCCTTCACCAGCACAACTGGAAGAAGGGAAACACAGAACTCTACTACCAAAAAAGAAAAGAAAAAATGACCAGAGTTAACAACCCCTGTCATTAATATCACTTAATATCAATGGACTCAACTCACCTATAAAGAGGCACAGGCTAAGAGATTGGATATGAAAACAGGATCCAACATTCTGCTGTTTACAAGAAACACACCTCAACCACAAAGACAGACATCTACTCAGAGTAAAGGGCTGGGAAAAGGTTTATCAAGCGAATGGACCTAAGAAACAAGCAGGTGTGGCCATACTAATTTCTAACAAAGTTGACTTCAAACTAAAATCAATCAAAAGAAATGGAGAGGGTCATTTTTTACTCATAACAAGAACAATTCATCAGGAAAAAGTCTCAATCCTGAATATCTATGCCCCTAATATAAAAGCACCCACATACGTAAAAGAAACATTACTGAAACTCAAGGCAGTCACCAAACCTCACACACAATTAGTAGGAGATTTCAATACTCCTCTCTCACCAATGGACAGGTCAATCAGACAGAAACCTAACAGAGAAATAAGAGGATTAATGAAGTAATGAATCAAATGGACTTAACAGAAATCTATAGATCATTACAACCAAATAGGAAAGAATATACCTTCTTCTCTGCAGCTCATGGAACCTTCTCAAAAATTGACCACATACTCTCAGTAATAACACAAACTTACACAGTTTCAAAAAAATATTAGTAACCACCTGTGTCTTATCAGATCACCATGGTTTAAAGTTAGAATACAACAACATGCTACCCCTAGAAAGCCTATGAACTCATAGAAACTGGACTGTCAACTATTGAACCATACCTGGATCAAGGAAGAAATAAAGAAAGAAATCAAAGACTTTCTTGAATTCAATGAAAATAAAAAGACAACGTCCTCAAACCTATGGGACACAATGAAAGCAGTGCTAAGAGGAAAGTTCATAACACTAAGTGCCCACTTAAAGAAAATGGAGAAAGCACACACAGGAGACTTAACAGCCCACCTGAAAGCTCTAGAAAAAAAAAAAAAGCAGACTCACCTAGGAGGAGTAGAAGACTGGAAATAATCAAACTGAGGGCTGAAATCAACAAAATAGAAACACAGAAAATAATCCAAAGAATCAATGAAACAAAAAGCTGGTTCTTAGAGAAAATCAACAAGATGGATTAACCCCTATCCAAACTAATCAAAGGGCAGGGAGAGAGAATACACAAATTAACAAGATCAGAAATGAAAAGGGAGACATAACCAGAGACACAGAGGAAATTCAGATAATCATTAGATCTTACTACAAAAGCCTATATGACACAAAATTGGAAAATGTTAAAGAAATGGACACTTGCCTTTTGTTTACGAGACACCCAAGCAGCAAGGAGTTCCGGTCCAGGCACCAGGAGAGACATCACTGGGATGAGTGAGTTTCTGACCCCGGCAGCAGCCCGGGACAGGGAACTCAGACACCCCTCCTACACTTCCTGGTCATCCTCAGGGGCTACTCTGCCCCATACCCCCTCTCTCTTCCTATCCCACCCAGCTTGCATCCACATCCCTCCCCCCCTCCATCTGACTCCCTTCCCTCGTTGACCACACAACATCTCCCAGCCCAGCCTGTCCGGGCTCTGGGACCGAATCCTAATCGGCAGGGCAAACGGGAGGGTGGTAGCTCCTTTGTTCCCACTAGCCTGCCTGCAGCGAGCTAGGTAGGTCCTTTGTTTACGAGACACCTAGCAGCAAGGAGTTCCGGTCCAGGCACCAGGAGAGACATCAGGCTTGCATCCACAACCCACCCAGAGTGGTCCTGAGGAGTTCCATCTGGACGCAAAGACTGGACCAAGACACCAGGCCTCTCCTGGCTCCATTTGAAGGAGGAGATGGGA
>NW_026068650.1:24204-25500 GCF_014885135.2 Alexandromys fortis
AAAAATAATAATAATAATAAAATAAATAAATAAAAGAAATTTAAAAAAAGAAAAAAGAAATAAACAAAAGAACCAATGGGAAAAAAAAAGAAATGGACACTTTTTTAGATAAGTACCATATACCAAAATTCGACCAGGACCAGGTGAACAATCTAAATAGACCTGTTAGTCGCAATGAATTAGAAGGTGTTATAAAAAACCTCCCTACCAAAAAAGTCCAGGTCCAGACGGTTTCAATACAGAATTCTACCAGAACTTCCAAGAAGAGCTAATACCTATACTCCTTAATGTATTTCACAATATAAAAACAGAAGAGTCATTGCCAAATTCCTTTTATAAAGCTACAGTTACCCTGATACCAAAACCACACAAAGCCCCAAACAAGAAAGAGAATTACAGGCCAATCTCTCTCATGAACATCGACACAAAAATCCTTAATAAAATACTGGCAAACCAAATCCAAGAACACATTAGAAAAATTATCCATTATAATCAAGTAGGCTTCGTCCCAGAGATGCAGGGCTGGTTCAACATACGAAAATGTATCAATGTAATCCATCATATCAATAAACTGAAAGAAAAAAAACACGTGATCCTTTCATTAGATGCTGAAAAAGCATTTGACAAAATTCAACATCCCTTTATGATAAAGGTCTTGGAGAGATTAGGGATACAGGGGTCGTACCTAAATATAATAAAAGCTATTTACAGCAAGCCAACAGCAAACATCAAATTAAACGGAGAGAAACTCAAAGCAATCCCACTAAAATCAGGAACACGACAAGGCTGTCCACTCTCTCCATACCTCTTCAGTATAATGCTTGAAGTTCTAGCAATAGCAATAAAATAACATAAGGGGATAAAGGGGATTCAAATTGGAAAGGAAGAAGTTAAACTTTCATTATTTGCAGATAATATGATAGTGTACATGAGTGACCCCAAAAACTCCAGCAAAGAACTCCTACAGCTGATAAACACCTTTAGTAGCATGGCAGGATACAACATCAATTGCAAAAAATCAGTTGCCCTTTTATACACAAAGGATAAGGAAGCAGAGAGGGAAATCAGTGAAACATCACCTTTCACGATAGCCACAAACAGCATAAAATATCTTGGGATAACTCTAACCAAGGATGTGAAGGATCTATTTGACAAGAATTTTAAGTCCTTGAAGAAAGAAATTGAGGAGGATACCAGAAAATGGAAGGATCTCCCTTGCTCTTGGATTGGGAGGATCAACATAGTAAAAATGGCAATTCTACCAAAGGCAATTTATAGATTCAATGCAATCCCCAT
>NW_026068650.1:31136-32502 GCF_014885135.2 Alexandromys fortis
AGCATAAAATATCTTGGGATAACTCTAACCAAGGATGTGAAGGATCTATTTGACAAGAATTTTAAGTCCTTGAAGAAAGAAATTGAGGAGGATACCAGAAAATGGAAGGATCTCCCTTGCTCTTGGATTGGGAGGATCAACATAGTAAAAATGGCAATTCTACCAAAGGCAATTTATAGATTCAATGCAATCCCCATTAAAATCCCATCGAAATTCTTCACAGATCTTGAAAGGACATTAATCAACTTTATATGGAAAAACAAAAAGAACGCAGGATAGCCAAAACAATCTTATACAATAAAGGAACTTCTGGAGGCATTATCATCCCTGACTTCAAACTCTATTACAGAGCTTCAGTATTGAAAACAGCTTGGTATAGGCATAAAAACAGAGAAGTCGATCAATGGAATAGAGTAGAAGACCCAGATTTTAACCCACAAACCTATGAATACCTGATTTTTGATAAAGAAGCTAAAAGTATCCAATGGAAGAAAGAAAGCATCTTCAACAATTGGTGCTGGCACAACTGGATGTCAACCTGTAGAAGAATGAAAATAGATCCATATCTATCACCATGCACAAAACTTAAGTCCAAATGGATTAAAGACCTCAATATCAGGCTGAACACACTGAACCTGATAGAAGAAAAAGTAGGAAGTACTCTACAACATATGGGCATAGGAGATCGCTTCCTACATATATCCCCAGGAGCACAGACTATAAGGGCAATATTGAATAAATGGGACCTCCAGACTCTGAGAAGCTTCTGTAAAGCAAAGGACACTGTCACTAAGACAAAAAGGCAACCCAATGACTGGGAGAAGATCTTCACCAACCCTACAACAGACAAAGTCTGATCTCCAAAATATATAAAGAACTCAAGAAACTAGACTTTAAAATGCGAATTAACCCAATTAAAAAATGGGGCACTGAACTGAACAGAGAATTCTCAACAGAAGAAATTCCAATGGCCAAAAGACATTTAAGGTCATGCTCATCCTCCTTGGTGATCAGGTAAATGCAAATTAAAATAACTTTGAGATACCATCTTACACCTTTCAGAATGGCTAAAATAAAAAACACCAATGATAGCCTTTGCTGGAGAGGTTGTGGAGTAAGGGGCATACTCATCCATTGCTGGTGGGAATGCAAACTTGTGCAACCACTTTGGAAAGCAGTCTGGCGATTTCTCAGGAAATTTGGGATCAACCTACCTCTGGACCCAGCAATGCCACTCTTGTGAATATACCCAAGAGATTCCCTATCATACAACTGTTGCGGGAGGTCTTTCCGCCCCTCCAACCAATAGCTGCTGTAATACCAGCCCATTGGGGCGTGGTCTCACTCCCTTTAAAAAAGCGGCTAT
>NW_026068651.1:0-1609 GCF_014885135.2 Alexandromys fortis
GAGAGAGAGAGAGAGAGAGAGAGAGAGAGAGAGAGAAAGTTGTATTCAAGTGCCTACAGAGGCTGGAGTTATAGGTGATTGTGAGTCACCAAATGTGGGTGCTGGGAACTGAACTCTGGTCCTCTGAAAGAACAGTGCATCCTCTTTTTCTTCCCAATATAGGGTTTCTCTGTGTAACAGCTCTAGATGTTTTGGTACTAGCTTTGTAGACCAGGCTGACCTTGAACTCTGCGTGCTTCTGCTTCCTGAATGCTGGGCTTAAGGACGTGGGCCACACCACTGGCTTCTGCAATACATTCTCTTAGTGACTAAGTCTTCTCTTCATCCTCGTATTAATGTAGAGAAACATATACATGTAAATACATCCTCGTATTATTGTAAAGAAACATATACAATAATTTTGAACCTTGGCTCTAATCCTATTTTATATAAGTATGAACTGATTTGTGTGGCTTTAATATAAACTAAACTTCTAGATATGGAACTGTGGGTAAGCTGAGAGAAAATGGTACTTGATTAGTTTTGGAGTGTTTCTGAAGAGTAAAGCACTCTTCAGAAAACCATTTTTTTCCAACTTTTATTGAGGGGTTATTGACAAATAAAAATTACATATATTTATGATGTAAGAAGTGACGTCCTTTTTTAAAAATTGTTTTTATTGAGCTAAATTTTCTCCGTTCCCCTCCCTTCCTCTCCCTTCCCTTTCTACCCTCTCCCAAGGTTCCCATGCTCCCAATTTACACAGGAGATCTTGTCTTTTTCTACTTCCCATATAGATTAGATCCATGTATGTCTCTCTGAGGGTCCTCTTTGTTGTCTAGGTTTTCTGGGATTGTGAATTATAGGCTGTTTTTTCTTTGCTTTATGTCTAAAAGCCACTTATGAATGAGTATATATGATATTTGTCTTTCTGGGTCTCGGTTACCTCACTCAATATGATATTTTCTAGCTCCATCCATTTGCCCGTAAATTTCAAGATGTATTTTTTTCTGCTCTGTAGTAATCCATTGTGTACATGTACCACATTTTCCTTATCCATTCTTCAGTCAAGGGGCATTTAGGTTGTTTTCAGGTTCTGGCTATGACAAACAATACTGCTATGAACATATGTTGAACACATGTCCTTGTAGTACGATTGAACATCCTTTGGGTATATATCCAAAAGTGGTATTGCTGGGAAGGTTGTTTCCTAGTTTTCTGAGAAATTGAAATACTAATATCCAAAGGGGCTGTACCAATTTGCACTCCCCACCAGCAATGCAGGAGTGTTCCCTTTACTCTACATCCTCTCCAGTATAAGTTGTCATCAGTGTTTTTGAACTTGGCCATTCTTACAGGTGTAAAATGGAATCTCAGAGTTGTTTTGATTTGTATTTCTCTGATGACTAAGAATGTTGAGCATTTTCTTAAGTGTCTTTCAGCCATTTTAGATTCCTCTGTTGAGAGTTCTCTGTTTAGGTCTGTACTCCATTTTTTTATTGGATTATGTGATCTTTTGGTGTCCAATTTCTTGAGTTCTTTGTATATTTTGGAGATCAGACCTCTGTCTGATGTGGGCTTAGTGAAGATCTTTTCCCATTATGTAGGCTGTCATTTTGTCTTGTTGACC
>NW_026068651.1:5506-7766 GCF_014885135.2 Alexandromys fortis
TTTTTTTTTTTTTTTTTTTTTTTTTTTTTTTTTTTTTTTGGTTTTTAGAGAGGGGTTCACTGTAGCTATCAAGCCTGTCCTTGAACTAACTCTTATATACCAGGCTGGCCTCCCAGGAGTGTTGGGATTAAAGGTGTGCACCACCACTACCCAGCTTTCTTCAATTTTTCTTAATCTTTCTTTCTCTCTCTCTCTCTCTCTCTCTCTCTCTCTCTCTCTCTCTCTCTCTCTCTCTCTGTGTGTGTGTGTGTGTGTGTGTGTGAAAGAGAGGTGTATAAGGGTATGCATGGGTGGAGGAGACAACTTTTAGAAACTGATTTTCTCTTTCTACTATGTGGGTCCCTATATCAATCTCAGGATGTCAGGCTTGGCAAGAAATGCCTTTACTCGTTGAGCCATCTTTCTAGTCTTTATTTCCAGATTTTTCTTTTCATCATGTCAAAGAGAAACTATGTTCACTAATCAGGGGCTCCCCATTCTTCATGTTCCAGCTCCTGGCAACTTTCCATCTCCGTGCCTTACCTATTTTAGGTACCTCCCATGAATGGAACCTAGCTATTTGGTTCTTTGGGTCTGGTATTTCACTGAGGGCAAGTCTGACAGTTGGAATCCTCGCTTTAGTTCTTTAGGGTATATACCTAAGAGTGGGATGGTTGGATCACATTATAATTGTTAGGAATATTTCTTTACACAAGCTCCCCGCTGATGCAAAAAATTCCCAATCAAGCCAAATCAAAATAAGCCGAATTAAGAAATATCCAGGTTTAATGGGAGATCTGCGCTTTCGGATGGCCCCGAGGGGGAACTGGGAAGCAGCAGGAAGGCGACCCCTGGGAGGAAGAAAGGGAGACCACGCGTTCCTCTTTCGAGAGATCACTTAAGTACCCTGGGGAGTGGTCCTGACCCCATCCCCAGAGAGGGATCAGGATCTGGCCTGCTGGGATTTGGAGTCCAGACCAGGCCTGGGGGCTGGGATAGATGCCAGGGACCTGGGCCTATGCTCCCAACCTAACATTCCAGACTCTTTGGATATAGGGGTGACAGAAAATTGGAATGGTAATTATGACAAACACTTAGGCCCTTTTTGGGAAAAAAAAAGGGCGTAGACTCAAATCCAGCTACTTCCTGCGGGAATGGGGGGTGTGGGGAAGGGGAGAGCCAGGTGTTCACCTTTAGCAAGAGGTGTGGCTGGAAAGGCATCCCATGATCTGTCATCCTAGAGAAGGCAGGCATCTGTTTCTTGGGGGAGATGAGAAGGCAGGTGTATAGGAAAAAAAAAATTGTTGGGGCTGGAGAGATGGCTCAGTGGTTAAGAGCATTGCCTGCTCTTCCAAAGGTCCTGAGTTCAATTCCCAGCAACCACATGGTGGCTCACAACCATCTGTAATGAGATCTGGTGCCCTCTTCTGGCTAGCTGCATACAAAATAAATAAATAATAAATTAGGAAAAAATTTAAAAAAATTGTTATCTGTGCCTACGCTCCCAACTTGACAATAATTATTTAAATTTGTGTGCTGGTGCTTGTATCTGTGTATGTGCATGTATGCGCATTGGCCATAGGCCAACAGTGGGTATCTTCCTCATCTGCTTTTTCACTTCATTCTGTGAGACAACATTCTGAGTAAACCTGGAGCTCATCAGCTAAGCTAGACTGCTGGCTGGTGAGCCCCAGGGACCCTCCTGTTTCTGCCTCCCAGAGCTGGGATTACAGGCACATAGCTTTAGCATCAAGTACTTCAGCGACAGACTCAAGTCCTCACGTCTGTGTGGCAAGGCCTGTAGCCATGGCGCCATCCCCCCACCCCCCAGGCCCCTAAGTGTTTATCTTCTTAAGAAAGGAAACCATTGCACACACTGTCTGCTACACCGTTTTTCTCCCTCACCAGCAAGGCATGAGGCTTTCAGGGTCACAGCCTCTCTCCATCCTTTCCCCCACTCCTGTGATTCTTGCTTTTAAAACATTGAAGCCGTCCTGATGGGTGTGAAGCAGTAGCTCGTTTGTCTCTGATTTGCATTTGAAGCCATTTATAGATATTTTTTATTGGTTTTTATTGAACTCTACATTTTTCTCTGCTCCCCTCCCTGCCTCTCCCCTTCCTTTCCAATCCTCTCCCAAGGTCCCCATGCTCCCAATTTACTCAGGAGATCTTGTCTTTTTCTACTTCCCATGTAGATTAGATCCATGTATGTCTCTCTTAGAGTACTCATTTTTGTCTGGGTCCTCTGGGATTGTGAATTGTAGTCTGATTTTTCTTTGCT
>NW_026068651.1:9666-13699 GCF_014885135.2 Alexandromys fortis
AAAAAAAAAAAAGAGGGGCTGGAGAGATGGCTCAGAGGTTGAGAGCACTGACTACTCTTCCAGAGGTCCTGAGTTCAATTCCCAGCAACCACATGGTGGCTCACAGCCATCTATAATGAGATCTGGTGCCCTCTTCTGGCATGTAAGCATACCTGGAAGGAATGTTGTATACATAATAAATAAATAAATCTTTAAAAAAAAAACAAAAATAAACAAACAAACAAATAAAAAAAGAAAAGAAAGGAAAGAAAAGAAAAGAATGTCTTATCAGGGGCTGGAGAGATATCTGACTCCATGGTTAAGAGTACTTGTTGCTTTTCCAGACCCCGGGTTGGGTTCCCAGCACCCTCATGGTGGCTCACAACCATCTGTAACCTCAATTTGTTTTTCAGATACAGGGTTTCTCTGTAGCTTTGGACCCTGTTCTGGAACTAGCTCTTGTAGACAAGGCTGGCCTTGAACTCACAGAGATCCACCTGCGTCTGCCGCCACCATCACTACCACTACTACTCGGTACTTTACATATCTCTTACCAATAAATGTATTATTCCTTCTTTCTTTAAGAGTAGCTAGGACTTGTGCGATTATGATCAGATGAACCAACTTGAAGATTTTTCTGGTTTTGCATTCAATCTGTTTCTTCATAATACAAACACCAGAAAATGTAAGAAATGGAAGACAGATCTTACCCCTTCAGGAACTGGTGAGAAAGCACCAGACCTGAGTGGGTCTCTGGGACCCGAGAACCAAACCCTAAGGAAGTGCTGACTTCACACATACTAGGTGGCATGCACCCCCCCCCCATATACACATACTAGTGAGCACACACATATATACACAGGCAAAATAAAAATGTAATAAAACCGGACTCGCTGAACATAGTGAACAATGAGGACTACTGAGAACTCAAGAACAATGGCAATAGGTTTTTGATCCTACCGCACGTACTGGCTATGTGGGAGCCTAGGCAGTTTGGATGCTCACCTTACTAGACCTGGATGGAGGTGGGTGGTCCTTGGACTTCCCACAGAGCAGGGAACCCTGATAGCTCTTTGGGCTGACGAGGGAGGGGGACTTGATTGAGAGAGGGGGAGGGAAATGGGAGGCGGTGGCGGGGAAGAGACAGAAATCTTTAATAAATAAATAAACGGAAAAAAAAGACAAAAAAAAAGAAAATGCAAAAAAAATGTAATAAAACAGTTTCACCCTATTATAAGTTCTGCTAACTTCTCTCCCTCTCAATTTTTTTTCTTGGTATGGTAGCACACACATGTTTTCTCAACATTGTGGAAGAAAAACAGAAGCAGGAGTTCCAAGCCAGCCTAAGCAACAGGAAGGAAACCTTGTTTCAAAAAACTAAAAAGAACAATGGGACAAAAAAAAAAAAATGTGTCATGGAGGACTAGAGAGACAGAGGAGCAGAGGAGTGGCTGAGAGCACTTCCTGCTCTTGCAGAGGACCTGGGTTTTGATTCCGACCTTCAATTTGGGTGACTCAATACTACTAACTCCAGCTCCAGAAGATCCCGTGCCCTATTCTCAGCCCCTTGGGATCCTGCAAGTCCATGCATCAACCCACACCACACACACACACACACACACACACACACACTCGCACACACACAATTAAAAGCAAATATTTAGAAAGAGTTATTATTACTAATATTAACTTTAATTTTATGTGCATAAACATTTTACCAACCGGCATATCTGTGCACCACAAAGGCCAGAAGAAGGCATTAGATCGCCTGGAATTCAGCCTTCAAGGAATTAAAACTGTTCCGCGTGGTCACTATTAACAGAGTAGTTGGGAAAACAAATAATTGCCTTTTTTCCAGGCTCTTTGGGGAGATTAAAAAGGGGGGAAATGGACTAGAAGCAGGTTTTAGGGTCTGGGAGTGGAGCTCAATCTGTAGCGTGCTTCTCTATATGCACAAAGCCCCTGGTTTGATCCCCAGTGCCACATACAGCAACCTACTGGAGGATCAGGAGTTTGCAGTCATCTTCATTCACTATATTGTGAGTTCAAGACTAGTCTGGGTTGTGTGAGAGCTTGTATAAGAAAATAAACAAGCTTTAGTTTGATAAGCCTTCAGCATCTTGCTTGTCCTGCCTACAAGTGAGAGAGTAAGAATGCTTAGACAAGCTATTTTACATCTTCGTTAAGGGATTCAGATAATTAGTTAAACCTGTCTGGATTTATGTGGAAAGACTTTCAAGGTGAGGAAAAGAATAGAAATAATTAGTTATCTCTGGGGTCTGGTGAAGAACTGAAACAGTGGAGGAAGGCGTTAAGACTTTAGTCTATACTTCTGTATGGTTCACTTTAAGAATAAAGTTTCATAGCCAGGGCTACACAGAGAGACCTTGTCTCAAACAAGTACACACACGCACATGCACACATACACATATACACACGACACACGTGTGCACACACACAGCAACAACAGCAGCAATAAACCCAAACAAAGTCCCAGAGGTAGATAGCTCAGTGGTTGAGAACACACGGTGCTCTTCCAGAGGACCTAAGTAGATTCTAATCTCTCCTCTGTCCAATGATTTGTTGTGAACTTTGCAGAGTACTTAAAAGGCTGCTAACTAGTTCATGGGAATTTTTTTTCCTGTGGTCTGGTGAATATGAGGACTGCGTTGCATAAATGTGTGTGTGTGTGTGTTTATTTTTTAAATGCCCACGAGCTGAGGGAATCTCTAAGGTGGGAGGAGGCAGTGTGTAGTTCTCAATGTAGCTGATCATGCAAGTTTCTGTTGAGAAACACTATGGTCCTGCTCAGAACTCAGTTGAGAAATAATGACAAGGGGAAAATGCTTAGCGTTTCTGGCGGCGTCCGTGGCCTTACTCAGCACGCCCTCACAGTCACGACTTCCCGAAACGATCTTCTTTCCTCACTTTTTCCATCTCAGTGCCCAGTTACTGAGCTTCCCATTTGTAGCCCTGGTTTTCTCCTCCAATAAGCAGCAGTCTGATAATTTACCTTAAAAACTTGTGGCTATTTAAGTGATAGTATGTATCTCTCCCAGTTTGGATGGCTGTCACCTGTACAATGCTGGGGTTTCATATAGCTTAGGCTGAATTTGAACTCCAGATCCCCTTGTCTCCATCTCCCAGGTGCTGGTGTTGCAGGTCCAACACTACCATGCCCAGCAATCCAGCCCTCGGTACAGGCAGAGAAAGTACTGAAAATGCTATTGTGTTCATTTCCTATGCCTGCTGAAACTAATTATCATGAGCTCGGCGATTTAAATCAACTCAGGGCTGGGCTACAATCAAGGTGGAGAATGGGCTGTGTTTCTTCTTTGGGAAGCATCTCTTTTGGTTCCTTTCCCAGTTTCTAGAAGCCTCTGGATTCTGAGGCTCCTGGTTCAAAGCTAGCAGGGACCAGTTGAGAATTCTTTCTCATCGCCTCAGTCTGTACCTCTTTTGTGCCTCTCCCTTCCTCTTTCCCCCCCTCCCCCTCCCCTTCCTGACAGGGACTTCCAAGCGCAGGTGGAATTAATTTAAGGTGTGTGTGTGTGGTGTGGTGTGTGTGTGCGTGTGCAAAGCAAAGAACAATAGCAAGATAACTCAGCAGGTAAAAGCACTTGCCACCATTCCTGAAGATCTGAGTTCAGTTCCAGAGTCTTAAATCCTACTTGGAAGGAGAGAACTGACGACCCCTAAAAGTTGTCCTCTTACTTCCACCACACATACATATACACACCATCACCACCACACACATACACCATCACCACCACACACATACACCATCACCACCACACAAACACCACACACACACCATCACACACACACATCACACACCATCACCACCACACACATACACCATCACCACCACACAAACACCACACACACACCATCACACACACACATCACACACCATCACCACCACACACATACCACACATACATACCATCGCCACCACACACACACATACACACACACATCACCACCACACACACCCCATCACCACACACACACACCACACATACACATCATCGCCACCACCACACACACACCA
>NW_026068651.1:17442-20034 GCF_014885135.2 Alexandromys fortis
TATGTTCATGAATGCGCTCTCACTTTCATAGTCTTGCCCTGCTCCTGAATTAGAAGGGCAGCCATCAGTAGTGTGCCGAACAAAGATCACTACCAGAGAGGAAGAGGCCATTGCTCTGAAAGCTTCTCTGTGGAGGGTGGAGTTTCAGGAGTGTTAAGCATGGTGTTTCTGACTTTGCCATTGGGTGCTAAGAGTGACTGACTAAATGATGAAGCAGGAAACATTTCTTTTCCTTACCAAATACTTCACAAGTCTTGCGTACCCGCTGCCGGTACATCCTTACCATTATTTACTCCTCCAAATATTCAATTTATAGGGTAAGGACCTTACGTGTCTATCCTTACTACCGTATTGGAAAACAATTTACAATAAGAAGGTACCAAACTTTAAAAATACTAATAGGAAAGCCTGGTGTAGTGGTCCCGCCTTAAAATCCCGGCATTCAGGAGGCAGAGAGAGGCTGATCATGTGAGTTCCCGGCCAGCCTGGTCTACATAGTGAGTGACACACATAGTGAGAGCCTGTCTCAAAAAAAAAAAAAAAAAAAAAAAAAAAAACCCAAACCTAAAACAAATAGGAGTCCTAGAATGTTTGTTGAAAACATCTGAGATGATGTGAAATTATTTAAATCACAGGAGACTTTGGGGTTTAGTCAGTCAAGGGAGGTTTATCTTTAAGTACTATGTGGTGGCAGTGAGTACCTGGTCTCTAGAAGTCATTTCTCCCATTTGATTTGGAATGTGAAGGTTGGTTATAGAAAGCTGTTTATTTTTCCTAAGAATGTTTATTTGCCCTAAATTGGCTGAAGGAATTTAGACCATTCTTTGAACCACGAGAAAACACTGGGGTTTTATATTTGCATTGTGACCTTGTAAAAGTTAACTTTTCAAAAGTAATTTTTTTTATTTTTTGAGATTATAATATCATTTCCCCCTGCTCAACTTTTTGTTTCCTCAGTAAAGGAAGTACTGTGATACCTTTTTGAGGAATACATGAGATTATAAAATTTGCTCTTGTGAGGACTCAATAAATAAATGAAATTGTTATAGTTCTTGTCAGATTTTTGAGCCATTAATCTGTTTTGAAATTTTAAAATTCCTTTTTTTTTTTTTTGGTTTTTCAAGACAGGGTTTCTCTGTAGACCTCTAACTTACAGAGATCCACCTGCCTCTGCCTCCCGAGTGCTGGGATTAAAGGCGTGCTCCACCACCGCCCAGCTTAAATATGTGTGTGCTAATATGCACACAGCACATGAGGAGGGAAGAGAACAACTTTTGGGAGTCAGTTATTTCCTTCCACCCTGTGAGTCTCGGGGTCGAGCTCAGGTCGTCAGGCTTGGCAGGAAGCACCTTCACCCACTGAGCCAGCTTACAAGTTTTAATAAAGAAGCACAGAACTAAGAAACTTATGAATTATTTTGTATCTTTGTGGGTTCTGGTTTTATTTTTTGTACATTTTGCTGTTTAAGACTGGGTGTTTAAAAAATTCTGCTGAGAAGAGTTTCCACTTTTTAGAAACTGCTACAGGATGTGAGTCACTTTATTTTTTATTTCAACACTGATTACTTAGCCAATTTTTTTACTTATACAATTATTTTAAAATGATTTCATTCCATAGAGATTCTTTTCACTAAGATGAATCGTAGCATTTCTACTTTGGAGAAGGCTAACCTAGCACACTTGATAGTTAAGGAAATTGGAGTTTATAACATTTAACATGAAGGACAGAGGCAGGGAGATCTCTGTGAGTTTGAGGCCAGCCTGGTCACAAGGGCTAGTTCCAGTACAGGCTCAAAAAGAGAAACCCTGTCTCAACCCCCCACCCCCCAAAAAAGTTAATCTTGTAAATACACCAGTGTGGTTAAGGTGCTGTGGAACACAGTGAGGAAGCTGGATACCAGGACAGTCAAAGTGGCACTTTGTGGATGGAAGCAGCTGGGAATAGTCTACCTCTTTCGGCTTTCTCTCTTGAGTTGCATTGAAGTCCAGGTGTTGATGATGAATCATCAGCTGGTCGTTAGGGACCATCCCTGTCTTGAATCTTGGTAGCTTTTCTATCACAGCTTTTGGTTGAGCAACTCAGATTCTGATGCACCTGGAAAAACTTGTGTAGACTTCAGCATCATTGATGCATTTTATTTTAAAGACTTGGTGAGGTTGGGCTGTGATTGTGGTTGAAAGTAGAAATTCTTTTGAAAAGCCGTGTGAAAGTGGTTAGTGATTTTAGCTGCTAAGTTTGAAAGCCAGTATTCTGTGTGTAAGGTGAGGAGTTAGCAGTAAATGAACTTACCACAGAAGTCAAACTAAATGTGGACTGAGTGTGGAGGCTCATGCCTGTGATGCCAGTACTTGGGAGGCTGAGGCAGGTGGATATCCATGTTTTTGAGGTCAGCCTGGGCTACAGAATGAGATCATATTTTAACAACAACAACAACAAAAGCAATAGCAAAAATACCTAATTGTGGTTAGAGATAGAAACTTAAAATTAAATAATGGATAATTAATATACATACTCTGCTTTTTTTTTTTTTTTTTTCCCCCCCGAGACAGGGTTTCTCTGTGGCTTTGGAGCCTGTCCTGGAACTAGCTCTGT
>NW_026068652.1:0-1540 GCF_014885135.2 Alexandromys fortis
ATGTAAAGATCTGTGTTTTCTGATGGTCATAGGTGGCCCCTGTGAAAGGGTCATTCAACCTGCAATGGGGTTATGACTCACAGGTTGAGAACCATCTACCTTTTATCATATCATAGCTATATCTCCTTTTTTTCTTTTCCTTTCTTTTTTCTCTTTCTTTCCTTCTCTCTCTCTCTCTCTTTCATTTATTGAAACAGGGTTCCTCAGTAGCTATGGAGTCTGTCCTAGAACTCAATCTGTAGACCAGGCTGACCTTGAACTGGAGAGCCGCCTGCTTCTGCCTTGCAAGTGCTGGGGTTAAAGGCGTGAACCACAAGCCTGGCCTTTTTTTTCTTCTTCCCAAAACAAGACCCTTGATTCTAATTTCTTTTGTTTAGCTTGTTTTATGACCATTATCCATAACAACTTGTAGCCAACATATTAAACAAAGACAATCCAGCTGGCGATGGTGGCGCACGCCTTTAATCCCAGCACTCAGGAGGCAGAGGCAGGCAGATCTCTGTGAGTTCGAGAACAGCCTGGTGTACAGAGCTAGTTCCAGGACAGGCTCCAAAGCCACAGAGAAACCCTGTCTCGAATTAAAAAAAAAAGACAATCCATAATACATTTTTTTGGGGGGAATGTGGGCATAGCTTTCTAGGCTACCTCCTGCTGACTGAGGACACCCATAATCTTATGGGGACCCAAAGAATATTTAGGATTATAATCAATTTCTGACTGGAGTATTCTGTGAGGCTGGATCTCCGCAGCCAGCAGTCTTGAAGCTGTGCTGGATGTAGAGCACAGAGGAAACTGCAACAAACGTCCTCTGAAACATTGATCATCTGGGCCATCTGTTCCCACTGGAGACTTTTCAGAGGGTCTTTCTTGTTCAAACCTTATTTTTTTTAAACAAGAATGAATCCACAGACTCTCATTTCCTGAGGAAATAAAAGCAAAACCTCTTTTCCAAAGTAACGTATCTTTTGACTTAAATTTTGAAGTCAAGGAATTTTGATCAAACTGTATTTTTCTTAACCCAAAATGAATCCACAGCCTCTCTCTTCCTTAGGAAACAAAATCAAAATCTCTTTTCCAAAGTAACATATATTTTGAATTAAATTTTGAAGTCAAGGCATTTTCAAAATACATAAATTGGATTAATCCAGTAACATTTATAATCAAAAGTCTTTTAGCAGCTGTTGCTCCTTCCTCAGCAGTTAAAAAATTCAAAGACAACACAATTTTATACAGTATCCAGATTCTCTGTGTGTTTTCCATCTTTACATGGAAGCTAAGCTGGGATGAATGGGAGCTGGGAGCATTAGTTTTTCTCTAGAACCATGGTGACTAGGTTTGGGTCCAATCCCTAGAGCTGGAATTCCAATCCCAGCTCTGGCCTGGGCTGGTGGCTAGAAAGCCTCAGACAAATGACTTTTTTGAAAATTTCTGCCCACCCCCAAAATCTTCAGGCAGTCTTTATTTATTAAAATACAGTTGAAATGCCACTAGAAGTTATTGTGTGATTTTTTTTTTTTTTTTTTACTCTTTTTGGCTTTTT
>NW_026068652.1:5871-8722 GCF_014885135.2 Alexandromys fortis
CTCTCTCTCTCTCTCTCTCTCTCTCTCTCTCTCTCTCCTGACCATTGACACACAGGGACCCGTCTGTCTCCCATTCCTTAACGCTGGGTCTCCAAGCACATGTTACATTACCATGTCTGTCACGAAAGAAAATTACAATATTACATTTTCCCCACCCCACCCCAGTGGGCACACATGCCCCTGTGCACATGCGGAGGTCAGAGGACAATTTTTGGAGTCAGTCATTTCCTTTCACCATGTGGCGCCTGGATATCAAACTCAGATTGTCAGGACTGGCAGCCAGTGCCTTTATCCACGGAGCAATCTTGACAGCCCTGTGTCTAGCTTTTTTTTATGTGGGTGCTGGGGATTGAACTCAGGTCCGCATGCTTGCTCAACAAGCAAACTGAGCTGCCTCTCCAGTGCTTCCCATTTATCCTGATACTCCCCACCCCCCCAGTTTGGACCCTGTGGCCTGCTCATCCCTTAGCCATTCAGTAGTAAAGGGGACATATAATAAGTCAACCAGATAAGAGAGGGAAGAGTATGGCACCTGAGAGAGCAGTATTAAGTTTCACAGCCTCCGGAACTGAGAGCAGTCAAGTAGAAACCGGGTGGAGAGTGGGGTGAGGCGAAAGAAGAAAGAGAGAGAGAATGAGAACGATGCCTCGAAACTGCAGAGGAAAGCATCACCTGTGCTCCCATTTAAAATCTGAGGTTACTTCTTCATATAAAATTTGGATAAAAAAGTAATATAAAAGTGCTTTTTAGAACCTCCGTAGACCAAGCTCTTCCCGAAGCATCTGTCAGAGTCTGCAGGGCTAACAGCCATCTCCGCTCTCTCTGGGGCAGAAGTGTTATGAAGCTCACCTGTGCTATTCGATTTGTTAATGTTTTTCTTTTCATTTTTCCACTGATTCATTTTTTATTTTCTAGAAATTACCTTGATGGTTCATATTATAATAATAGAAGAATCGGGGCAGCAGATATTTCACTGGCTTGGGCTGGCAATGTCGCTCCATGCTGGAGTGCTGGCCCTTGTATGTATGAGGCTCCAGGTTTACACACACACACACACACACACACACACACACACACACCATGGGAAGAAATTTCATTGGTTTAATAAGCTGCATTGTAACAGCGAGGCATAAGAATGAAGACTTGGAAGTCCTGAGACTATTGGAGCCGCTGGCCAATCCTCCCACAGCACTGGGATTCTGTTCTCTGCCTTCTGAAATCCAACAGGAGGGGAGGACTCAATTGCAGTTGGAAATTGCACGATCTGAATTCTTATCAAACACGTATTTACCAAATGCTCCTGACAGCTCAACTATTTGCGTTGAAATGACAGGTGTCCAGAAAGGCAAATTGGAGTCTTTTGTTGTGTGGGATAAGACAGTGATGGAGGGTTTCTAGGGCTCCTCTTAGCCTGAAGTCACACAACTCCAAATAGGTAGAGGCAGCAATCACAAGATCAGTTGGACGCTGCCGAGTGGCTTAGTTAACAGCCAGTTTTTAACATCCCCGTGGCTGTCAGCAGCCTGTCTTCCTCGAGTCAGAGTTTCAGGGCTGGTGACAGTTTTGTACTTTATATATTAAATCTCTAATATGCAACAGAGACTGAGTATCTGGTTGTGGTAGCTGGAGCAGATTAACACAGCAGGTTACCAAACCAATGGCATCTACTTTGAAACACACCCACCATATATTCAATGCAGGAGTTTCCTCTCAATTATGGGGCCCATTCAACCAAGAGTTATTACACTTGGTTCAGCAAAAGTCTACCAGCTAGTGCTGAGTACCCTTGACAATGACAGGTTTGCATCTGTGACTCCTCGCAGGTTAGTTTTCTGTTGACACCCACAGGGGCACCTGGGAAGAGGGAACTTCAATTGAGGAAAAAAAAAAAAAAAAAAAAACCAACCGCCTCCGTCAGATTGTCTGTGGACAAGCCTGTGGGGCATTTTCTTGATTAGTGGTTGACGTGGGGAGGCCTTACCTGTTGTGGGCGTACAGCTCTGGCTGATGGCCTGAGTTGTAAAGAAGGCAGGCTGGGCAAGCCGTAATGAGCAAGTTAGTAAGTGGTGTCCCTCTGCGGTGTCTGCTTCAGTTCCTTGATGATGGGACGACGGACTGTAACCTGTAAGCTAAATAACTCCTCGCTCCCTATGTTGCTTTTGGTCACTGTGTCTTTTCCCAGCAATAGGAAGCCAAGAAGACAGCTTCCTCCTGTAAACACAAATGGTCCAGAGCAACCTGAGATGGTGTGTTTAGTTTTGGGCTTTGACTTGGGAAATGAGAAAGGATCCAGATAGACTCACTTCTGGGAAGAAGTGCTTGAAGTGGAGAGCTGAGAGCAAGGGTGTATTCACGCATCACTCTTGAAGTTTCAGAGATACATCACAATGCTGAGGCTGGGGCATGGCCTTGTCAGTAAAGCGTTTGCCACACAAGCATAAGGACTTGGATTTTGGTCCCCAGCACCCATGTGTAAAATGTAGGCGTGGTGGCATAATTCTGTGATCCCTGTTCAGGGACAGCAGAGACAGGAGGATCCTGGAAAGTTGCTGGCCACCTGCCTTTGAGTTCCAGATTCTGTGAGCAGTGCATCTTGAAAAGCCAAGTGGAAGCTGGGTGGTGGTGGCGCAGGCCTTTAATCCCAGCACTCTGGAGGCAGAGGCAGGCGGATCTCTGTGAGTTTGAGGCCAGCCTGGTTTATAAGAGCTAGTTCCAGGACAGGCTCCAAAGCTACAGAGAAACCCTGTCTCGAAAACCCCCCCCCCCAAAAAAAACAAACAAAAGACAAAAAACAAACAAACAAACAGAAAACCCAATCAACCAACCAACCAAACCAAAAAAAAAAAAAAAA
>NW_026068652.1:15964-18500 GCF_014885135.2 Alexandromys fortis
CCCCCCCCCCCCCCCGCAGCAGTCTTGTCCTCCTCTTTGGCAGCTGTGCAAAGAGGGCAGCGTTGGGATCCTGGCAGTCACTTCACAGGTGAAGCATCTGGGGCTCCTTCGGAGGGACCATCGCTGGCTCCGGCACTTCACAGGCAGGCACAGCATCAAAGCCTTTAGTTTGCACACATTCAAGTCCTCACTATGCCTGCACTCAGTGCAGGACGACTTCTTACATTTGGCTAATCGCTGATGTTTCTCAGCCCCAGATACGCAGTCTGCTCCTCTTAGTTGGAGAAAGAACAAGTGGGGATTTTGTGAGCAAGGAAAGTCAGGTGTGATACTGGTATCTCTTTGGTTCTCTGGAAGCTTCCTAAATCTGGGTTGATAAATTCCTTTGAGTAAATAAGGGAGGGACAACAGGTGAGAGAGGATAGATGTGTCCTGTAGGCTGACTCTTTCTGGTTTCAGTCTCAACCCTAAGACTGTAAGTTAGTGAACATCAGCGGTGTGTGTGTGTGTGTGTGTGTGTGTGTGTGTGTGTGTGTGTGTGTGCGCGTGTGCGTGTGTGTGCGTGTTCTTGGTTACTGTTGACAAGGATATATAGATTTGCATGGGGAGGAGATCTACATAAAACATTAGAATAAAGGGCATGCATGCAGTCCAGGGTTGTTTTGTTTACTTTTATCCTCTTCTTTAAGCAGGTCCTGGACATGGTAGATGTTTCAAATGTACTTGTGGATAATGGATGCATCAGCATGCAGATGCAGAGTTGCAGGGGCAGGGGACCAGGAGGCATGCTTGCCTACATGGGAGGCTTTGTATGGGTCAGGTGGGAGCCACACAAAAGAAAGGCTGTGTGCGGTGGCACAGGCCTGTAATCCTAGCACCTGGGAGGTGAATGTAGGCGGATCAGGAGGTCAAGCATAGCCTCATCTACGTAGCAAGCTTAAAGCCCACTTACACTACATAAAATCTCATCTCAAAAGAAATGTATCTACCAACCAGTCAACCAGCCAATCAATGAAACAAAAAACACTGGGACCCAATGCCTCTGTAGACCAGAAGCCATAACAGGTTTTTGTTCATTTGCTCTATTTGGTCAGTGAAAGAGTAGAATGATTCATTATTAAGTTGACTCTTCATAACTTTGAGATCCAAAGTTGGACCCCCGCACTTGGGAATATTTCCTAAGAGATTATAAAGATACCTGGAAAGTGGACTCCTATGTCTGCCCTTCTGCTATGATTTGGCTCACATATTTGTGGGGTTTTCTTCCTGTGTGTGCACTGTGGGGTTGGTTCTGTAGCTCTTGTGCCTGACTGACTATCATTTCCCACTCTGCACATGTGGATGCTCTGGAGCTGTATGGAAAGACAGATGCAGGGTCCTAGGGTTTGTACATTGACTACACATAGTAACAGAGATAGTGAGGTTTAGAAGTTGTGGGAGCAGAACACACAGCTGTGAGTGGTTACACAGAGGAACCGAGGCCTAGAGAGATTGGAGAAGAAAGAGCCAACACCAGTTTCCCTTACTTTTTGATTTTTAACTTTTTCTTTGATGTGAATGTTCTGTTTCCTATTTAGAGTCCATCCCTATTTCAAAGACCTTTTTTAGTAATATGTCTGAATTTGCTTATCAAATTTTATGCCAACATATTCTGTGATGCATTTTTCAAAGACCTTGACTTTTCAAGTAAGAACAGCGCCCCCTTTTATGTGTTCTCAGCATACAGGCCAGGAAGTGCATTATTTTTTGTTTAAAACAGATGCTCATTGATCCTTTGTGTGGCAAAATCAAGCTTAGTAGGTTGAAAGGAGATTGAAAATGTAAAGAGGGATGTGTGAAGGAGACCATTTCCAAGGTTACTTCAAAAATGAAGCATCAGTGGTGGGAACTGATTATTTTGGCAGAGATGGGACTTAAAATAACACTTGGCTCTGCAAGCCGAAGATCATCAACAGGATAACTCATACACGGGCTCATTTCCTTCTTGCTGGTTATTAGCCAGGAATACAGTTCAGCATATGGCTTATTATGTTGCTGGTTGAGAGAGAGTGGAATTTAATCCAGGGAGGAATGACTGTTTTCTCATCCGATGCTCAGCCCACCTACCTTTCCAGGAACTGGGAGTTATCCTGTCATTTCTGCTGTGAGTCCTAAGGACGAATAGGGTGGGGTCAGAGGGTATCCATGGGGCACCGTCGTCTCGGGTGTCACAGAAGCTTGAAACAGGCTGCAGTCCTTTTCCTATGTCTTCCAGGACCTGTAAGAGGCACAGTTCTGGGGAGACCGAGGAGAAGTGCTCTGTTTTCTCTGCTGAGTCCACTGAAGATCCTGGATGCTGGGTGAGACGGAAGATGCAGCAAGGTAGAAGAAGGCAGACAGGAAGAACTTCCAGGGCCCGAGGTCACCAGGGTACCAGGAACCTCTATACACTCATTCCAGCAGTGATGAGAGGCACGTCATGCTTCGGGTGGCAAAAGAAACTGAGTGAGAAACCCATGTTTCTACTTCCACATCATAGTCTCCCTCCCTCCCTCCC
>NW_026068653.1:0-2516 GCF_014885135.2 Alexandromys fortis
CGAAAAACCAAAAAAAAAAAAAAAAAAAAAGAGTTGCACTGGTCATGGTCTCTCTTCACAGCAATAAAACCCTAAGACCACTGGTAAGCCTGAATTTTCTGTAGGAATAAATCATTACAATAAATAAAACTGAGGGGAAAAAAAACCTTAAAGCAGCAATAAATAAGTACCAAAAACAAGCCCTAAGAAGAGGAAATGGGAGGCAGATTTGATCAGCACATTATATGCATATATGAATATTAAACATAGAAAAAGTGTTGAGTTGAAAATTATTGTTCTAAGGGCTGCAGGAGTAAGAATAAAAGATTTGATTATAAGTATAGCACTTTTGTAATTTTTAATTATTTACAAGTAGTCTGATTAAAAAGTTAATTTTAAAACATAGCATTAAGACGAGCGTGGTATTCCCCCTCCCCCAGAAGTTTAAAGACAGAAGTTGCTGCCTTTCTCAACTTCCTTCCCTTCTATTGCTATCTGTCATCTTGCACCACACCCATGCCCATTTCCCTCTTAGTAGATAAGAGGCGTTGTCAGTGGTTTCTGAGACTTCCAGACCAGGTGCTAGCGCCAACACCTGTCCATCTTTCACGGCCATCATCCCATGACCTGCACTTTTCCCTGTTTTACTGAAACAATAAACATGCTGAAATCTTCCTCATCCTGGAATAAATGGACCCTCCAAGCACAACGCTTTGTCAGCCTGCTTCCTTCCACTGACATCACAGCAACGTAAGACGGTTAATACCCCCTGTTAACTGGTTAATACCCCCTGTTAATTGGTTAATACCCACTGTTAACTGGCTAATACCCTCTGTTAACTGGCTAATACCCTCTGTTAACTGGCTAATACCCTCTGTTAACTGGCTAATACCCACTGTTAACTGGCTAATACCCACTGTTAACTGGCTAATACTCACTGTTAACTGGCTAATACCCACTGTTAACTGGTTAATACCCACTGTTAATTGGTTAATACCCACTGTTAATTGGTTAATACCCACTGTTAGTTATCAAGCCAGTGAGCGAGCGTGCTACGAGACAGGGTCTAGCCTGTGTTAACTGGGGTGGGAAGAGCGACCCCAACTGAGGGTCACACCATTCCATGGGTGTGGACTGAGTGACGCTAGCACTTACCTTTCTCCTTCTTTAAAGCAGGCCCATCTCACCATCCGTTTGACCCTCCTGCCACCAGCCCTGCTCCACCATATAGGACTGTACCTCGACTGTGAGACAGAGCAACCCACCCTTAAACTGCGCCTGTCAGGGATTCTGTCTAAGACAGGAATGTGACACAAAGACCGGGGTGGCCTGGGGGTGGCTGTGGAGGGTCCTTGGTCAACCTGACTCTGGCTCTTAGGAATGTGGAAGAGTTTAGAACCTCGGGCTGTGAGACTTCCAAATTCTAAGCAGAAAGCCCCAATCAGCCATTCTGGTGGGAACCTGAAAGACAATACTCAGATAAACATGGGCAAGGAGGGCCTAGCCCACGAGGTTTCAAAGGAGAGAGAGGACTCTACTAGGATTTGGGCTTGAGTTCGTTCAGGTGGTGTGTTGGCAAAACACCTGGCTGCACTCAGCCCATGTCCTAAGAACCCGAGTGGCATTCAGGCTTTGGCCACAGCTATCACTACTCCCTATTCAGGTCCACAGTGGAAAGATGAGAAAATACACAATTTGGCAAGAAAAAGAGTGTGCCTACAAAGTTACAGACAAGGCAGTTTTGAAAGCAGCTGTCTTGTTGAAGAGCTTAGGCCCCACTAAAAAGAAATGATGCTAACCACCTGGGATATCAGGAAAGGTGCCCTGCCAGAGAGACTCTACCCACTGATGGTTCCATCCTGTGACGTTCATTTAAGTGCCTAAACTGAGAATACCACTGAAGAGGTGTGCGGCCAGCAACCCCGTGCCTAGGGAAGTGTTTCCCCAAAGTCAGTCTGTGATAGGGTCAGAAGTTAATGCAAGGGGGTTCAAGCAGAACTCAGAGTGCCATGAACATGCTACTGGTTTTGCAGACATTAAAGATTTATGAGTGTGGGGAGCCAGGTAGTGGTGGTGCACACCTTTAATTCCAGCACTTGAGAGAACGAGTTCCAGGACAGCCAGGGCTACACAAGAGAAACCCTGTCTCGAAAAGTCAATAAATAAATAGATGAATGGATGGAGAGAGGGAGGGGAGAGAGAGAGAGGGGCTGCTGCATCTCAGAATGGATAAATGGAGGGAGGGGAAGGGAGAGAGAGAGGGGCTGCTGCATCTCAGAATGGATAAATGGAGGGAGGGGAAGAGAGAGAGAGGGGCTGCTGCATCTCAGAATGGATAGATGGAGGAGAGGAAGAGAGAGGGGGGGGCTGCTGCATCTTAGAATGGATAGATGGAGGAGGGGAAGGGAGGGGGGTTGCTGCATCTCAGAAGATGCTCTGCACTTAACACTTCTGGACAGTTCTGGACAGTCTTTTGGAAGACTATGGGGACGCTGAAGTCAGATGGAATTTGTTTTACATTAAGAGATGGCCAAGAG
>NW_026068653.1:7397-8676 GCF_014885135.2 Alexandromys fortis
TATTTATTATGTATGCAATATTCTATCTGTGTGTATGCCTGCAGGCCAAAAGAGGGCACCAGACCTCATTACAGATGGTTGTGAGCCACCATGTGGTTGCTGGGAATTGAACTCAGGACCTTTGGAAGAGGAGACAATGCTCTTAACCTCTGAGCCATCTCTCCAGCCCTGACTCCTGACTATTTATTGAGAAAGAATAATTAGATAAATGCAACATGAACCCTGGCATCCATGTGGATGAACACACACAGGATAAAATAAAATATAATTAAAATTTTTAAATAACTAAAGCTACTAGCAGGTAAATCACCATGCCTGATGATCCGAGTTCAATCCTCCAGAACCAAGGGTAGAAAAAGTGGACAGAGTCCAGCAGAATGCCACCTGGACCATCACATACGTGACCCTATCACGTATGTAGCAACACATACACACACATATACATGTAAAAATAAATAAATTTCACACATGGACTCTATCACTAACATGTTACTCGCTTCTCCATACTACATGATCCTAAGTGACTGAACACAGGCACAAAAGTCAGAGTCTACCCAAAACTTATCGTGACTGTTCTTATACTAAATTACATAAAGCCAAGTAAAAGGGAAAGCACAAATAAACTTCAACATTAGCCCTGCTGCCTACTTACCTTCTGAAAGTAGCCTACCCAAACAAACCACTTTGCTAAGAAAACAGCAGGCACTGAGTCGGCCATTTAAATAGCTACCATCAATGGGTGCTTGGATGCCCCCATCATAGTCAAGAAAAAGACATTCTAGATCAGATATTCCAGAGACTCAACCAGCTGGAGAACCCAAAGTCTCCAACTTAGGAACTCTGTCATACTGGAGCTCTGGTGCAGATGGGACACCCAGAAACCAGCAACCTCGTGGAGATGAACCCAAGCACCTGAGTCACATGAGGTGACAGACCTACACAAAAAAAGAACCTTCGTTTCTACAGTGAGAACTTTTACAATTCATGAAGCCTGCAAACTGGTGGGACTCTAATCAAAAAGGGGATCTGTGCTACAAAAAGCTGAACTGAAAACATTCTCCCCACTTTGAACAGATGTAACTAGAGTGTAAAAGAATATATCCCAAAAAGAAGCCATCAGAGCCGGGCGGTGGTGGCGCACGCCTTTAATCCCAGCACTCGGGAGGCAGAGACAGGCGGATCTCTGTGAGTTTGAGGCCAGCCTGGTCTACAAGAGCTAGTTCCAGGACAGGCTCCAAAGTCACAGAGAAACCCTGTCTCGAAAAACCAAAAAAAAAAA
>NW_026068653.1:14582-15137 GCF_014885135.2 Alexandromys fortis
AATTGCTGGAGAAATAACTCAGCGGTTAAGAGACAATGGCTGCTCTTTCAGAGGACCTGGGTTCAATTCCCAGCACCCACATGGTAGTTCCAGGGGATCTGACATCCATGGCAAAACACCAATAAACATAAAATAATTTTATAAAAAACAAAAGAAGAGGAGGAGGAGGAGGCAGCAGCAGAAGCTGCTGAAGAAGGCCAGTGTCTGGAAGGCGAGGGTACTTCAGAGGGAAGACTCGGAAGAAGTTTGTATACCCTAGTAAGGAATTCAAACTTAATTCCTTTAATATGCTTGCTTTGTCTTTCGAGACAGGGTCTTGCTGTATAGCCTAGGTTGGCCTCAAACTCATTATGTAATCCAGGCTTTTAGGCTTTTTTGGGAGGGGGTACTTTGTTTTGTTTTTGACTTTTAGAGACAGGGTTTCTCTGTAGCTTTGGAGCCTGCCCTGGAACTAGCTCTTGTAGACCAGGCTGGCCTTGAACTCACAGAGACCCGATTAAAGGCGAGTGTTCCACCACTGCCCAGCTCCTTTTATGCTTTTTTTTTTAAATATTT
>NW_026068654.1:0-1277 GCF_014885135.2 Alexandromys fortis
AGAGAGAGAGAGAGAGAGAGAGAGAGAGAGAGAGAGAGAGAGAGAGAAAGAATATGTAATAAAAAGAGTTGCAAAGATGTGAAAAGTCATGTTCTAAACCAGCTCATGAATCTGACAATAGATTATTGATTCTGGGAACAATATATTTCACCCAATAAATAAAAGGGAGAGGGCAAGTATTAACATCTTAGAAGTCATTACAAGTAACTGGCAAATGTCTCCTTTAGCTTATGCTTTCAGAAGCTCCAGGTAAAATTAAAAGTAATATCTCCTCAGGACTGAGCAGATAGTTTAGTGGGGCAATTCCTGGCTTAGCAAAGCACCAAAAAAGAACAACGAAATGGTAATGAGGGTGCTGGAGAGATGGCTCAGTGGGTGAGATTACGTGCCGTGCTAGCAGGAGCACCTAGTTTGGGGTCTCAGTACTCATGTAAAAAGCCAAGCATGGCAATATGCACACATGTAATCCCAGCACTGGTGCTTACTGGCTGCTGGCCTAGGTCCAGGATCCCTGAGAAACCCTGTCTCAAGGGAATAAGGCAGAATGGTAGAATGGTAGAATAGGACCTCTCCTCCTCTGGCCTCCACACAAACATGGACACATTCACATACGTACATATTAAAACAAAACAATGACCCTTAAACTAAATCTAGACATTTTCAAAATAATCAAGATAAGATAACGTACCCCCACTCCGTGGAGTGAGATAGCCAACACTTCCATGAAGGATCTTATCCAATGGAGTAGCATTA
This sequence comes from Alexandromys fortis, assembly GCF_014885135.2. Classification (NCBI taxonomy): domain Eukaryota; kingdom Metazoa; phylum Chordata; class Mammalia; order Rodentia; family Cricetidae; genus Alexandromys; species Alexandromys fortis. Next base: position 754 of record NW_026068654.1, read on the forward strand.
GTTGCCTTCCTACAAGACAAATGATCTACGTTTGACTGAATTTAATACCTGGCAGTTTCAGAACAATCTGATACTGAGTTAAGCTCACAAAAGTTTTATAATACTATCGGAATGACAGAACACATGAGAAATGCATTTCATCTCCAATGAAAGAGTCTATTTTCAAGTAAGCATCAGTATGTAACACAGTAAAAAGTAAACTAAGTCAGGCATGTTTATTTCAGTAAGTCTGTAACTTGAGAGCACTATACTGGTGCATCCCATGTCAGCCAGCTTGGACATCCTAGCAACACTCCATCTCAAATTAATCAATAAAAAACAAATAGACTATTTATCAGATAATGAATCCAAGTTTGAAAATATTTCAGATAGAGTCTATGGAATAAGAGTCAACAACTTGGAGAAATTAATACTCAGAAAATGGAAGGCAGGCCGGGCGGTGGTGGCACATGCCTTTAATCCCAGCACTCGGGAGGCAGAGGCAGGTGGATCTCTGTGAGTTCGAGACCAGCCTGGTCTACAGA
>NW_026068654.1:5455-8063 GCF_014885135.2 Alexandromys fortis
AAAAAAAAAAAAAAAAAAAAAAAAAAAACACACACACACACAGCCAAGCCTACTGGCAAATGCCTTTAATCAAATCATTCCAGAGGCAGAGGCAGGTGGGTCTCTGTGTGAGTCTGAGGCCAACCTGGTATACAAAGATAATTCAAGCCAATCAGGGCTATAATACTCTACCTCGAAGAAGAAAGAAAAAAAAACAAAACACAAAATTATCTGTAATACTGAAGTTGTTCATTTCTGAACATAGGTGTTGATGTGGGAGTGTCATAATATCAATCTGTTGATTTCATTGGTTAAGCAATAAAGAAACTGCTTGGCTGGCCCTGATAGGTTAAAACATAGGTAGGAGGAGTAAACAGAATAGGATGCTGGAAGAGGAAGTGAGCTCAGACTCTGCTCTGCTCCCCGAGAGACTCTGCTTCTCTGGAGCAGAGAAGCCAGGCTCTGCTCTCCCATGCAGCTCAGACCCAGGATGGACGTAGGCTAGAATCTTCCCGGTAAGCAAATCTTGGGGTGCTTACACACATTATTAGAAATGGGCTAGTCCAGGTGCAAGAATTAGCCTAGAAGAGGCTAGATAGAAATGGGACAAGCAGTCTTTAAATGAATACAGTTTGTGTGTTGTTATTTCAGGCATAAGCTAGCAGGCGGCTGGGGTGCTGGAGACGCAGCCCAGCCGCTATTATTTCAACAAGGTGTAAAAATCATCTTGACTCAAAGCTAGGTATGATAAAGTGTATTTATAGAAATTGAGACAGGGGAGTTCAGGAGAACCAGCAGTTCAAAGGCTGAAGTGGGAAGGTAATTCAGTGGTAAAGGGTTCGCCTAATATGCTCAAGACCTTGGATTCAATATCTAGCACGGGAGGAAGAAAGGAAGGAGGGAAGGAAGAAGGAAGAAAGGAAGGAAGGAAGGAAGGAAGGAAGGAAGGAAGGAAGGAAGAAAGGAAGGAAGGAAGACCGATCAGATGTAGTATTGTGCACACCATTAATTCCAGCACTCAGGAGGCAGAAAACAGGCAGATCCCTTTGAGTGTGAGGCTAGTCAGGTACACAGATGAGTTCCATGACAGCCAAGGCTATACAGTAAAACCCTGTCTCAAAAAAAATAAAAAAAAAACTAATAGTAATAATAATAAAGTTAAAAAAATATGAAAAGTTAAAGGCCAGGCTGGACTATATACTAAATTTAAGGCCAGTCTCAACTACACGGTGAGACCCTATCTTAAGAAGAGCTAAGATTAGAACACCTCTAATCCCAACATATAAGAGGTAGAGGCAGGGTCAGGCAATGGTGACACTTCTTTTATTCCAGCACTTGGGAGGCAGAGGAGGTGGATCTCTGTGAGTTTGAGGCCAGCCTAGTCTATAGAATGAGTTCCAGGCCACACAGAGAAACTGTCTTGAAAAAATAAAACAAGAGGTAAAAGCAGCGGAATGATCAGGAGATGAAGATCATTCTTGGCTATACAGTGAGTTCTGAAATCAGCCTAGGCTACATGAGACCAAATCTCAAACAAACTCACGTGAACTCAATTCTAAACACAAGCAGAAACAGACTGAGAAATGCTAATCAAGAAAATAAATTCAAAAGTCCAAGCTATAGAGAACAGTAAGGAGATACACCTTTATGCCTAGCTATTTAGAAAGTTGAGGGATGATGACGCAGAGTTCCAGGTCAGACTGGACTTTAGAGCAAGACCACGTCCATCTCCCTCCAAAGAAAGAACAGGACTACCTGTCAGTGCAAAGGAATATACCAATATTATATGCTTACCTTAACTGCTGTACAAGCTCTGGACAGCTCTGGAATCAAAGAAATTATGTTAAAGCATTAAACTAAATTAACAGAATTGAAAATAGAAGTTTTATATTAATTACACATGCTTTAAAACAAAAACAAACTACAGAAAGCCCTTAAATCAAGATATCAAAAAAGATATCAAAAGCTCCGTGTGCATGTGTGTGTGTACACGGAAGTCATCTATTGTCTTCCTCCATCACTCTCCTTTATATGTTCTGAGACAAGGTCTCTTGCTGAACCTGGAGCTTACCCTGGAACTCGATGTTTCTTTTTTTTTTTTTTTTTTAAAGATTTATATATTATATACACAATATTCTGCCTGCATGTATCCCTGTGGGACAGAAGAGGGCACCAGATCTCATTACAAATGGTTATGAGCCATCATGTGGTTGCTGGGAACTGAACTCAGGATCTCTGGAAGAGCAGCCAGTGCTCTTATCCTCTGAGCCATCTCACCAGCGCCAGAACTTGCTGTTTCCATGAGGCCAGCAGGTGAGCCGGCATCCAGTCCCAGAGACACTAGCACTGCGATTATAAGGGCACCCTCTATTCAGGTGCTAAGGCTCTGAACTCAGGTCCCCAGGCTCATGCAGCAAGCACTTCACTCGTGGAGGCATCTAGCACTTCAAAAGCCTTTTCTTTCTAGAAATGCACCATGAATTTGGGGTGGGATATTAAAAATCAAATATATGAAATCAGTTATAAAGAAGTCATCTTTTTAAGTAGTTTGTTTAAAACATTATGGTCTCCAACATCATCCCTGGAATCTAAAACTGCTTAATTATACACTTTTTTTTTTTTTTTTTTT
>NW_026068654.1:11222-14472 GCF_014885135.2 Alexandromys fortis
TCAAGTTCCAGGGGATCTGATGACTTCTTCTGGCCGAGATATATGCAGACAAAACACCCACACATACAAAACCAAAAAAAGAAACAAAACTTGGAAAAGCAAACCAGCATTATATGCTTTCATGAGGAAACATAACTTCACAGAGATTATATAATTTATTCAAATCACATAGTAGCAAGTACTACAATCAAGTCTGATATACAGGGTTTGGTTTTGGTTCATTTATTCTCTCTTGCTAGTGAATGAACTGTGCAATTATACATACAAGGCAAATGCTCTACCACTGAAATAATTACACACCTTGCCTCTTTTTTTTAAAGATTTTTTTATTTTTAAGATTTATTTACTTATTACATATACAATGTTCTGCCTGCATGTATGCCTGTATGCCAGAAGAGGGCATCAGTTCTTATTACAGATGGTTGTGAGCCACCATGTGGGTGCTGGGAATTCAACTCAGTTCCTCTGGAAGAGCAACCAGTAATCTTAACCTCTGAGCCACCTCTTCAGCCCCTAAAATACAGTTCTTTATTAACAAACTTACCTCTTTTATTAGCAATAGTCTAATGATTGGTCAGGTAAATGATAATGAACTAGACTTACCCTGGAGCTAAAGGGAACTTTGGTAGGAAGGAGTGAATAGTCTCATTAAAGTATAATATATACACAGAAGTGTTAAAACATAAATCGCTGACCGGAAGGTGGTGGTACACACCTTTAATCCAAGAACTTGGGAGGCAGGGGCAGGTGGGTCTCTGTGAGCTCGAGGCCAGTTTGGTCTACAAAAGCTAGTTCCAGTACAGGCTCCAAAGCTACAGAGAAACCCTGTCTCGAAAAAAAACAATAAAAATAAATAAATCACTGTTTTTTCATGATCACAAAGTGAAGTGAATGAACATTTAGCACAATTGTTACAACGCTTTTCCAGTGTTCCACCTTCCACTGAAGTAGCTCAAGTATCACCACACTGGTTTATGACTTAGAGGGAAGTAATAATAGGACAGGGAAAGATACTCATTGACAGTGAATGGGCACCAAACAAGAGTTAAGAAAAACAAAGAACAAATCAAAAAATCTCAAAATGAATGAATGAGACCCTATTTCAAACAGACCAGAGAAAAACTAGATAGTAGAGATGGCGGGACTCAACTGTAACCTGGGCACCCGGGAAGCTAAGGCAGGATGGCCTCAGCCACAGACCAAGTTGAAGGCCGACCTAAACTACACACACACCCTGACTCAAAAGGACTGTGCTACAAGCTACTCGGGAAGCTGAAGCAGGAAGATCTGTACACTTTTCAAAGGCTGCCTGAGCTACACAACAAGTTCAATGCCAGCTTGGGTAAGTGACCGACCAAACCAAGTTCAGGGCCAGAGACCTACAGGTAAGATTCTGCTTCTTGCCGGGTGGGCGGTGGTGGCACAAGCCTTTAATCCCAGCACTTGGGAGGCAGAGGCAGCAAGGACTCTGTGAGACTGAAGCCAGCATGGATTAAAAAGTGGAGTTCAAGGACAGTTAGGGCTACACAAAGAAACCCTGTCTCAAAAAAAGATTCTGCTTCTGAACCAAAAACAATATTGCTTTGCACTGACAATGAACAGCAGAGCAGGACAAATATGTACACTATTTATACTGTTCTAACTATTGTCAAGTAATGTAGAGATTTGCTTAAAGTATATAAGAGGATGTTTAAAATATGCGAAGATAATGCTTTTTTTTCTTTTCTTTTCTTTTTTTTTTTTTTTTTTAGGTTTTTCGAGACAGGGTTTCTCTGTGGCTTTGGAGCCTGTCCTGGAACTAGCTCTGTAGACCAGGCTGGTCTCGAACTCACAGAGATCCGCCTGAGTGCTGGGATTAAAGGCGTGCGCCACCATCACCCTGCTCTTTTAATGTTTTTTGAGGCAAGGTTTCTCTGTGTAGCCCTGGAACTCACTCTGTAGACCAGGCTGGCCTTGAACCCTCAGAGATCGACCTGTCTCTGCAACTGAATGCTGGGATAAAAGGCATGCCAACAAGTCCAGTTGACAAACGAGGAACTTAAGAACTCATGTCATGGATTTTAGGATCTATGAGGAGTCCTAGAATACCCCTGTAGATACAGGAATTCAAGCCACTTCCTTCCTAAGCTGGCCTCTGAAATCAATACCCACCATGGATTCAGAAAGATTGCTTTATTAAGTAATTCCCTTAGTACTTAACCCATTTAGCCACAATTCTCACCATGACTTGACGCACAAGCTTAATGGTTTCACTCCAAGGTCTATTTTGGTTAAATTTTGCATGGAGCCGTTCCAAGAGGGAACTCATCTTACTCAGCTTTTCCGACTCTATAACAGAAACAGAAAACATCATTAGACACTCTGACATCAAGACCTTCCACCATTTCTCTTACAGAGAATCCCTGTATTTCACTTACGAACTGCCAAAATATTTTTAATATCATTTACTCTAAAACAAAGAAAGCTAGGCATGGCTGCCCACAGCTTCAATGCCAGCATTGGAAAGACTGAGGCAGGTTTGTGAATTCAAGGCTAGCCTGAGCTACAGAGGAAGATCATGTTGTAAAAGTACTTGTACACACAATATTTTCTAACTTATTTTCCTAAGAGACAGGGTCTTACTATTCCATTTTGTAGGCCTTGAATTCTTAGACACAACAATCCTCCTGCCCTAGGCTCCTGGGTAGCTGTGATTACATGCATATACTATGTACGGCTTAGAAGATAGTTTTCAATTTTTATGCCAGGAATGGTGATGTACACTTTTTATCCTAGTGCTCAGAAGGAAAAAGGAGTCATATCTCTGTGATATCAAGAACAGTCTAGTCTATATGAGACCCTGTCTTAACACAAACAGTAAAACCAAGGGGCTAGAAAAACAACTACGTAGTTAAGAGCACTAGCTGCTCTTCGCGAGGATCTGGTTAGATTCCTAGCATCCATATATCAGCTTACAAACATCTCTATCTCCAATTCCAGGGGATCTGACACTCTCCTCTGGCCTCCTGAGGCCCAAGGCACACATGCTGTGCAGACGTACATGCAAGCCAAATACCCACACACATAAAACAAACATTTAAAATACTACTAGTAACAAAAACAAAACAAACTTGATCATTATTTGTATCTGGATGTCTGTGTATGTGTATAAGTACAGGTATTAACCTACCACAGTACCTGTAAAGGTCAGAGGACAATGTGCTTCAAGCCTTTGTCTTTTTTTTTTTTTTTTTTTTTTTTTTTTTTTTTT
>NW_026068655.1:0-9694 GCF_014885135.2 Alexandromys fortis
TTTTTGCTGAGTTCAAAAACAACTGCATCAACAATGATAGGCATGGTAGCTCAAATGAGCTAAGCAGACTCTTTAAGGTAGAAAGAAGGTGCTAGAAACTTGGAGCCAGATTGGAGTGGGGGGTGCTTAATTCTCTGATTTTTTTTTTTTGCCTTATATATCCCAGGCTTGGAGCTATAGAAAAAGCAGCAACTTGTAAACAGAAATACATAGAGATCAAAAATAAAATAAAACAAATGTACCATATAAAAATTCTGTTCTCTTCACTAAGACTCCACAAGAAAGACACTACTTCCCCCATTTGACAGATGATAGAACAGAATTAGAAATGTTACTTGCCCATGTTTTCATAGGATGGTCATACTCATCATTTCTATATTGTCAGTACTTTGGAAAAGAGACAAAAAAAGTAAAATTTTAGATTATTCTTTAAATCTACTTTTAACTTCCTCTGTATTCTTTAAAAAAAAAAAAACCTTGGCCTATTGCTAATTTGATTTTTATAGTTTTCAGTTATGCTGTATTATTGTCTTTGTAAACCTGATAAAAAGCTTTTCCTAGGGAGGAAAATATTCTCTTTAACTAAAGAATCAGGAGAGAGTACCACTAAGATTAAAAAACAAACAGACAAACAAAAAATACCTCTTAGGGACAAGAAAGATGCTTTTCCAGGTAAAAATACTAGATATACAAGACTGATCACTTGGGCTTGATCCCTTGAGCCAGGAAAAAGTCTAATATAGAGGCATTCATCTCTCTTCCCAGTGCTCAGGGCCAGAAGCCCATGGGCCAGCTATCTTGGAGTATGGAGGTGCAGAAACAAGAGAGACCCACTTTGGGTCAATGAGATGGCTCAGTGTGTAAAGGACTTGCCTGGAAAGCCTGATGACCTGACTCTGATCCCTTAAACACATGTGAAGGTGGATTGAGAGAAGCAGATCCACAAACTTGTTCTCTATCCTCCACATATGTACACACACATGCATCCAGACACATATACAAATAATGATAATAATAATAATATAATAATAAATACATAACAATTAAACTGAACATAGACCTCACCTCAACGAGGTAGAATGAGAAAACCAACTTCCAAAAGTTGTCTTTTGTTCACCATCTTTTAGATAATAACATCTCTATGTCAGCTAAAAGCCGTAGAAAAACCATAATCCTATACCCAGTCAATATAAAAAAAAACAAAAAGGAAGAAAGGAAGGAAGGAAGAGAGAGAGAGAGAGAGAGAGAGAGAGAGAGAGAGAGAGAAAGAAAGAAAGAAAGAAAGAAAGAAAGAAAGAAAGAAAGAAAGAAAGAAAGTCGGACTAGGAATCTAGACTCCTACTAGACTGAACAGTGTGTACCAATTTCTCTGCCAGTGTGTTGTCTGTAGGGAGCCTAAGATTTGATCCCAACCAGGTGGTGTTAAATAACACATACTTCCATTCATGGTGTCTCCTGGGGAGACAGTATAAATCCAGGGTATATGCCTGAACCCTGACATAATGAGGATTCTTCTTTCTCCACTCTCAAACAATATTGTAGATCAAGTAGTCCCTGTGAAGCAATAATGATGTTTCCCTTCTGCAGTATCACTATGGACCGATACTTGCACTCAGAACTAGCAGGCAGGAATGGGGCATGATATTCTCACTTCTACACTCTAGAAAGACACCAAAAGACTGTTGGATGTTAGTATCTTAACATTAGGACCCAGTGATAATGAGCCATATGTCCTCCATATTTTCTTTTGTCATGGTTGGGAGCAGTAGCAAGGTTTAATTCTGCCTCATAGCCTAGTGGACATCATTGGGGGTAGCTATAAGTGCCTGAAACTCCCATTCCTTTCCTTCAGGTAGCAATAGATGCCAAGTGAGAAGCCCAGACTTCATTCCACTGGTAGTGATCCTACTAGTAACATGTGTCACCATTGCCTGTTTCCTTGATAAGATGCTGTCTGAGGAAAGCAGCTAAGATCTGGGGTTGAAACAATATCTGCAGCCTCACAACATAATGTGCAAATATGCCAGTCTTGATTTATTCTCACTCATACAAAGAACCAGGAAGATCTCAAATAAATTTTAAAAAATACAATCAATAGATTTAAACACTGAGGTGAGATACATTAAAATTACCTTTCAGAAAATTTAAGCACACAAGATTAAAATGCTCCACTAAACAATTAAAAATACCCATGAGATATTAAAACTAGAGTCTTGGCAAAGATACAGTAGATGTTATTAAGAATAAAATTCAAATTCTAGAAGTGGAAAATACAATAACAAAAGTTAAAGACTCAACAGCAGAACAGAGGGAACAAAAAAAGATTCAGTGTACTGGAAAACCAAATAGAAATGAAACAATCCAGATGGCAAGAAGTTAGTACAACAAATGCTTTATGACTTATTTAAAGCCTGCAACAGGCACAAAAGGAGTGGCTCTTAGGCCAGGCGCACCTGGAGTTCATTCTGTTTGTCCTGCATATAATATCCTAGCATCTAAAAACACTAATCAGGTTCCTTTCAAGAGAAGCTGTTCTGGAGAATATTGACAGTAGTCAGAAGGCGCTACAAACACACATCAAGAGAAACCATTTTTGCAGAGTATTAATAGATTAGTTACAAAGTTTTACAAAAATAAGCCTAAATTAAGTACTTGTTTACTGACTTACTGGGATCCAATACCTTTTAATTATCAGGCAGCACTGTTTGGAGTTCCTAGTGTCTGTCACAGCCCACAGTGTGGGTTCAAATCACACTAACCAGGAAAAATCCTATTCTGGCAACGAGGGACAGTAGGGAGCAAACTTCTAGAAGCTCAATCAGCCATGCCTTTGGGAATATTGTTCAGAGAGAAGGGAGGATTTTGGAAGAATTGAAATTTAGTCATGCTGGGCATGGTAATGCTTGCTTCAAATCACAGCACTTGGGAAGCTGTCAGCAGACCATTAAGATTGAGGCCAGCTTAGGCTTCATGGAGAGATCCTGCCTCAGTCCAACAATATGGAATTGCTTGTGCCAGCCCTCCAAAATGCAGTGAGGGGGAAATGGAGAGATAACAGCTCAGCACTTAAGAGCACTCGATGCTCTTGCAGAAGATCTGAATTTCTTTATTAGTATCTATGTCAGGTGCATCTCAATTGCTTGTACTCCAGTCCCAGGGGACCACACACCCACTTCTGGTATCTATGGGAACTCATGTATACATAGCACTCACACAGATATACATACACAAATAATCAAAAATTAAATAAATCTTTTTTAAAAGTAGCTAAAAGCTAAGAGATAATAAAGGAATAGTTCTTATACACAGCTGCCTTACTCAAACTGAGTACGTTCTGACTCTGGACTGGCCACACTTGCATTCTGTGCGTGCTGTTGTTTAAGATACAGACACATTCAACTTCAAGATTGGCTCATTGAACTAGAAAGAGGGAAACTGTAACTAGCATGGCAGAGATGAAGATATGAGATATTGTGACCCTCACTTTAACTATCATACTGTTGAAACAATGAACTCCCAAAAAATTGGAATCCACCCCCACCCTGCCCCGCCCCAAGAATCTTATGCTTTGGAAGAAGAAAACTTAAAACCTATGTTAGTCAGTGGGGAAACTTTTCTTCTGGAAAGAGGTTTACAATTTGTCAGAGTGTCTTAGAGGAGAGACAATAATGGGTCAATGATGGGTGAGACCACACCTTGACTGGGAAGGGACTGCTTAGCTATGGGTGGCCTCTAATAAATTTTCCTTATGTCAGGATCCCTAAGATTGACTTGATGGGTCACTAGATCTCTGTCCCTCTTTCAATATGACAGTGTTTCTGGTCTTCAAAAAAAGGAAAGAGAAAGAAATATAAAAGTAAGAAATTTAACAATCTAAAACAAAAAGAGAAAAATAGTTAGAAAGCAAACCGTAGACAGTGGATATGGTGGTGCACTCCTGCAGTCAGCAACTTGGGACATTCAAGCTGGAGAATTAGAAGTTTGGTGCCAGCCTAGACAACTTAATGATACACTGTCTTAAAATAAAATGCAAAAGGATGAAATGGCAATATTTTGGTGGCAGTAGAGTGTTTACCTGGCATTGTTAATAACACACACACATACACAAAACCTGAGGCATAGTGAGGAGCTATTGTTAAAGATCTACTAGTCATGTCATCAGAATTGCAACACTGGAGAAAGTGGCACTGCAAATTTAAAGAAGTAATTCCAAAAAAAACTCGCTAGTTAAAAAACATAAACTACAGATTTAAAAAGCTGAGGGAATCTTATGTAGAATATTAACAAAAATCCCTTCATATCAAAATACATTTTAGTTAGGCTTTTGAAAATAGTAGACAAAAGCAATCTAGAAAGTAGTAACATCAATAGTATTGTCCATAAATTAAAAAAGATATTAGACCTCATCCTAATTTATAAAGTCCACTCTACAAAAGACCCTGTGAAGGGTTAAGCAAGCTATTCAACAATTATCTTGTACAGGAATAATGTTTACTGTATATAAAAATCTCTAACTGGTTTTGGTTGTTAATCTAGTTTGTGTCCTATTGCTATGATTAAAACACTGACCAAAAACAGCTTGGGGAGGAAAGGGTTTATTTGAGCTTACAGCTCCCAATCATAGTCCATCACTGAGAGAAGTTAGAGCCTTTAATCCCAGCACTCAGGGAAGTAGAGGCAGGTGGATCTCTGTGAAACAGAAGGAACATTGCCAAACTCTTTTTATGAGGCTCCAGTTACCCTGATACCCAAACCACAGAAAGACATTACTAAGAAAGAGAATTACAGACCAATCTCACTCATGAATATTGATGCAAAAATACTAAACAAAATACTGGCAAATCGAATCCAAGAACACATCAAAACCATCATCCACCATGATCAAGTCGGCTTCATCCCACTGGTGCAGGGATGGTTCAACATACCAAAATCTGTCAATGTAATCCACCAAATAAACAAGCTGAAAAATAAAAACCACATGATCATATCATTAGATGCCCAAAAAGCTTCTGACAAACTACAACATCTCTTCATGATAAAGGTCTTGGAGAAAGCAAGGATACAAGGAACATACCTAAACATAATTAAGGCAATATACAGCAAGCCAACAGCCAATATCAAACTAAATGGAGAGAAACTTTCAGTGATTCCACTGAAATCAGGAACAAGACAATGTTGTCCACTCTCTCCATATCTAGTCAATATAGTTTTTGAGGTCCTAGTTAGAGCAATATGACACCAAAAGGAGATCAAGGAAATACAATTTGGAAAAGAAGAAGCCAAACTCTCACTGTTTGCTGATGATATGATAGTTTACATAAGTGATACCAAAAATTTTTCCAAGGAACTTCTACAACTCATAAACACTTTCAGCAATGTAGCAGGATACAAGATTAATTCAAAAAATAAGTAGCCCTTCTGTACACAGATGATAAAAGGGCTGGGGAAGAAATCAGAGAATCAACACCTTTCACAATAGTGACAAATAGCATATAATATCTTGGAGTGACTCTAACCAAACAAGTGGAAGACTTGTATGACAAGAACTTTAAATCTTTGAAGAAAGAAATTGAAGAAGACACCAGAAAGTGAAAAAATCTCCCATGCTCTTGGGTAGGCAGAATTATCATAGGAAAAATGTCAATCTTATCAAAAGCAATCTACAGATTCAACACAATGCCCATCAAAATCCCAGCAAAATTCTTCAAAGACCTCAAAAGAACAGTACTCAACTTCATATGGAAAAGCAAAAAACCCAGGATAGCCAAAACAGTCCTGTACAATAAAAGAACTTCTTGAGGCATCACAATCCCTGACTTCAAACTCTACTACAGAGCTACAGTACTGAAAACAGCCTGGTTTTGACATTAAGAACAGACAGGAGGACCAATAGAACCAAAACGAAGACCCGGATATCAATCCACACATCTTGGAAAACCTGACTTTTGACAAGGAAGCAAAAAATATCAAATGGAAAAAAGAAAGCATATTTAACAAGTGGCGGTGGTTATCAACATGTAGAAGAATGAAAATAGACTCATATCTATCACCATGCACAAAACTCAAGTCCAAATGGATCAAAGACCTCAACATAAAGCCAGCCACACTGAACCTTATAGAAGAGAAAGTGGGAAGTTCATTTGAACACATTGGCACAGGGGCCCACTTCCTAAATATAGCCCCAGCAGCACAGACACTGAGAGAAACAATTAATAAATGGAACTTCCTGAAACTGAAAAGCTTATGTAAAGTAAAGGATATGGTCAACAAGACAAAATGATAGCCTACAGAATGGGAAAATACCTTTACTAACCCCACATCAGACAGAGGTCTGATCTCCAAAATATACAAAGAACTCAAGAAATTTGTCATTAAAATAACACATAATCCAATTAAAAAACGAGTACAGACCTAAACTCTCAACAGAGTAATCTAAAATGGCTGAAAGACACTTAAGGAAATGTTCAACATCCTTAGTCATCAGAGAAGTGTAAATCAAAACAACTCTGAGATTTCATCTTACACCTGTAAGAATGGCCAAGATCAAAAAACACTGATGACAACTTATGTTGGAGAGGTTGTGGGGAAAAGGGAACACTTCTGCATTGCTGGTGGAAATGCAAGCTGGTACAGCCCGTTTGGATGTCAGTGTGGTGATTTCTCAGAGAATTAGGAAACAACCATCCTCAAGACCCAGTAATACCACTTTTGGGTGTATATCCAAAGGATGCTCAATCGTGCCACAAGGTTATGTGCTAACCTATGTTCATAGCAGCACTGTTTGTCATATCCAGAACCTGGAAACAACCTAGATGCCCTTTGACCGAAGAATGGATAAGGAAAATGTGGTACATTTACACAATTGAGCACTACACAGCAGAAAAAAATAACGACATCTTGAACTTTGCAGGCAAATGGATGGAGCTAGAAAACATCATTTTGAGTGAGGTAACCCAGACCCAGAAAAACAATTATCACATATACTCACTCATAAGTGGTTTTTAAACATAAAGCAAAGAAAACCTTAGCCCACAAATCACAATCCCAGAGAACCTAGACAAAATGAGGACCCTAAGAGAGACATAAGTAGATCTACTCTACTTAAATAGTAGAAAAAGACAAGAATCTCCTGAGTAAATTGGGAGTATGGGGACACTGGGAGAGGTTAAAATGGAGGAGAAAGGCAGGGAGCAGAGCAGAGAAAATGTAGAGCTCAATAAGTATCAATAAAGAAATAAATAAATAGAACAACAACAGCAACAAAACCAACCAAAAAAAGCTCAGGGCCAGATGGCTTTAGTACAGAATTCTACCAGAGCTTTCAAGAAGAGCCAATATCTATACTCGTCAAAGTGTCCCACAAAATAGAAACAGAAGGGTCACTGCCAAACTCTTTTTATGAGGCTACAGTTACCCTGACACCAATACCGCACAAAAACTCAACCAAAAAAAAAAAAAAGAATTACAGGCCAATCTCACTCATGAACATCAACACAAAAATTCTCAATAAAATACTCTCATACTGAATTCAAGAACACATTAAAAAATCATCCATCATGATGAAGTAGGCTTCATCCCAGAGATGTAGGGCTGGTTCAACATATGAATATCTATCAATGTAATCCATCATATAAATAAACTGAAAGAAAAAAACCATATGATCATTTCATTAGATGCGGAAAAAGCATTTGACAAAATTCAGCACCCCTTTATGATAAAGGTCCTGAAGAGATTAGGGATACAAGGATCATATCTAAATATAATAAAGCAATATGCAGCAAGCTGACAGCTAACATCAAATTAAATTGAGAGTAACTAAAAGTGATTCCACTAAAATCAGGAACAAGACAGGGCTGTCCACTCTCTCCATATATCTTCAGTATAGTTCTAGAAGTTTTAGCAATATGAATAATACAACTTAAGAAGATAAAGGGGATTCAAATTGGAAAGGAAGAAGTCAAACTTTTGCTATTTGCAGATGATATGATAGTGTACATAAGTGACCCCAAAAACTGTACCAGAAAACTTCTACAGTGAAGTGGCAGGATACAAGAGCAACTCAAAAAATCCGTAGTTTTATTCCCAAAGGAGAAAGAAGCTGAGAGGGACATCAGAGAAACATCACCTTTCATAATAGCCACAAATAGCATAAAGTATCTGAGTGTAACACTAACCAAGGAAGTGAAAGACCTATTTGACAAGAACTTTAAGTCTTTGAAGAAAGAAATTGAAGAAAATACGAGAAAATGGAAAGAACTCCCATGCTCTTATTTAAGAAGGATCAACATAGTAAAAATGGCAATCTTACCAAAAGCAATATATAGCTTTAATGAAATCCCCATCAAAATCCCAACACAATTATTCACAGACCTTGAAAGAACAATAATCAACTTCATATGGAAAAGCAAAAAACCAAGAATAGCCAAAACAATCCTGTACAATAAAGGAACTGCCGGAGGCATTACCATCCCTGACATCAAGCTCTATTACAGAGCTACAGTAATGAAAACAGCTTGGTATTGGCATAAGAACAGTATGTTGACCAATGGAATCAAATTGAAGACCCGTATATTAATCCACATACCTATGAATACCTGATTTTTGACAAAAAAAAACCCTAAAATTATGCATTAGAAAAAAGAAAGCCTCTTCAACAAATGGTGCTGGCATAACTGGATATCAACCTGTAGAAGAATGAAAATAGATCTATATCTGTCGCCATGCACAAAACTCAAGTCCAAATGGATTAAAGACCTCAATAGAATGTTACCACACTGAACCTGATAGAGGAGAAAGTGGGAAGTAGCCTTCAATGCAGGGGCACAGGAGACCACTTCCTAAATATAACCCCAGTAACACAGACACTGGAAGCAACTATAAATAAATGGGACCTCCTGAAACTGAGAAGCTTCTGTAAAGCAAAGGACATAGTCAATAAGACAAAAAGGTAGCCTACTGAATGGAAAAAGATCTTCACCAACCCCACATCAGACAAAGGACTGCTCTCCAAAATATATAAAGAACTCAAAAAATTAGACATTAAAATTCTAAATAACCCAATTAGAAAGTGGTGTACTGAACTAAACAGAATTTTCAACAGAAGAATTTCAGATGGCCAAAAGATACTTAAGGACATGTTCAAGTTCCTTAGCTATCAGGGAAATGAAAATCAAAACAACTGTGAGATACCGTCTTACACCTGTCAGAATGGCTAAGATAAAAAACACTAATGATAGCTTATGCTGGAGAGGATGTGGAGCAAGGGGAACACTCATCCATTGCTGGTAGGAATGCAAACTTGTGCAACCACTTTGGAAAGCAGTGTGGTGGTTTCTCAGAAAACTGAGAATCAACCTACCTCAGGATCCAGCAATACCACTCTTGGGAATATACCCAAAAGATGCTCAATCATACTACAAAAGCATTTGTTCAACTATGTTCACAGCAGCATTATTTGTAATAGCCAGAACATAGAAACAACTTAGATGCCCTTCAAATGAAGAATGGATAAAGAAAATGTAGCACATCTACACATTAGAGTTCTACTCAGAGGTAAAAAATAATAGCATCTTGAATTTTGCATGAAAATGGATGGAATTAGAAAACACTATCCTGAGTGAGGTAACCCAGACCAAAAAATTGAATATGGTATATACTCACTCATAAGTGGATATTAATCATAAACAAAGGACAT
>NW_026068655.1:14844-15400 GCF_014885135.2 Alexandromys fortis
ACCAAGGCAATAATCCAAATCAGACCAAATCAAACCATATTAGAAAAAGCCTAGGTTTAATGGATGCCAGCACTCCCCAGTGGCCCTCCCCCAGACCAGAAAACCGTGGAGGGGGAGGGAAGAACAACTGGAGAGACCATGTGTTCCCTCTCTAGGGGGCAGCTTAAATAGTCTGTGGGAGTGGTCTTGACCCTCCCTAGGAAGGTGTCACCTTTTGGCAGGCTTTTTCAGAGGTGGAATTTGGACTGAGGCAACTTCCAGGAAAGAAGGCTTGAAATTGAAGTTTTCATCAAACATTCCAAAATGAATGTCAGGGTCTGGGGTGATGCTTCCAACCAAACCGAATTCAATCTAAGACCTGGAGTAGAAAGTCAGCAATAGAGAAGAATTTTTTTTGTTTGTTTGTTTGGTTTTTCGAGACACGGTTTCTCTGTAGCTTTGGTGCCCGTCCCCGGAACTAACTCTTGTAGACCAGGCTGGTCTCGAACTCACAGAGATCCGCCTGCCTCTGCCTCCCAAGTGCTGGGATTAAAGGCGTGCGCCACCACTGCCCGGC
>NW_026068656.1:0-1398 GCF_014885135.2 Alexandromys fortis
CACAGACACAGGTTCTCATGTCCCTGCTGCTCTGGGTGTCTGGTGAGAAATTTAAAAGTAGTATAATCTTTTTAGAGTCAATTCTTTGTATATAATAAATTCATAGAGTGTGCTAGTCTATAATATTTCTTACAGTATTTTGTAAGATATACACTGACAAGGTGACACTGTAAGTTTATTAAAAGATAAACTTCAGCTGTTACTATATTCTGTGTTTGCATATTATGTATCTTCATTTTGTATTCCTTATTAAAGGTGCCTGTGCAGGTATTGTGATGAGGCAGTCTCCATCCTCCATGGCTGTATCATTAGGAGAGAAGGTCACCATCAGCTGCAAGTCCAGTCAGAGTCTTTTCGGCAGTAACTACAACAAAAACTACTTGAGCTGGTACCAGCAGAAACCAGAGCAGGCTCCTAAACTGCTAATCTACTATGCATCCACTCGGCACACAGGGGTCCCTGATCGCTTCATAGGCAGTGGATCTGAGACAGATTTCACTCTCACCATCAGTAGTGTCCAGGCTGAAGATCTGGCAGATTATTACTGTATGCAAAATAATGAGTATCCTCCCACAGTGCTTCAGCCTCCAACAAAAACTTCTGAGAATCTCAACAGCTGCCTGCATCACAGGCTGCCCTGCACCTGTAAACTCCTTTCTGCCTGGGAGACAGTGAGCTTGAAACTACGATCAAAATGTTGTCAGAGCAGAGCAAGATATAATAGATTCAGTTCTCTTCTTCTTTTGGTATGAAAATCCTTACGTGAAAATGCAGAGAACTCAGTCTTGTCTTTCTTTTCCTTCTGTAATAAATACCACAAACTCTGTTACTTAAATATGAAGGATTTATCTTTCTATAGTTCAGAAGTTCTGATTTCCATCATAAGACTTTTTGGGCTGAAGTGGTGACGACAAACTGTATTTTTTTTTTTTTTTTTTTGCACGCTGTGGGGAAAGTATGTTTCCTTCTTATCCAGATTCTAGAGTAGTTTCTTACTTCCTTACTTGTATCTATTTCTTCTGTTTTTCTTTTCTTTTCCTTTTTTTACTACATTTTAGTTGATTAATTTTTTGTGTCAATGTGAGTGTGCATTTGTGTGTTGTGTTCAAGTGTGTGCATATTTCTAGGTGGACATGACATGGCTTAGTTGTGAAGTTTAGAGAACAACTTGGATTTATTTGTCATTTTTTTTTCATTCGAGTTCTGGGGATAAAACAGGTTGGACATCACGATTGGTGTCAAGTGTCTTTGGAATGTGAACCACTATGCTGCTCGTTAAAATCTTTTTAATTGATGTTTATTGATCTCTACATTTTTCTCTGCTCCCCTGTCTGCCTATCCCCTACCTTTAAACCCTCCCCCAGGTTTCTTATGATCCAAATTTACTCAGAAGTTCCT
>NW_026068656.1:5150-14241 GCF_014885135.2 Alexandromys fortis
TGGGAGGAGGGGAGTAGGTGGAAATTTTTAATTGAAAATAAACAATAAATGAAAAAAGAATAACAATTTCAACAGAATCATAGCAAACAACACTGTTGAAGTGGAAATAAAATATCTATCAATTTTTTTCAAGACAGAACTTGGGAGCATAATGAAAATCCATTGTATCACTCTTTTTAAAAACTGGAAACTGAAATAGATATTCTTAAACATCAAAATGCTAAGTTAGAACACAAGAAGAATGACAAAGATGATCAGAAACTTCAGTATATAGACTTCCAGATAGAGCAGACAAATGCCACAACAAAGCTGACAAGACTTGAGTAAAAACTGGTAGAAAAAGGGAGAGAGTTACAAGACATTTTCGAAACTCTCAAGAGCCTTCAAGGAGAGAAGAATGATGTTGTATAGGTAGAGCCCCAGAATCTGAGAGGAAACTTCTGCCAAAAACATGAAAAGAAGAATTGCACTCAAATAGGGGATGGGCAAACTTTTTACCTGGAAACCTGCATGCCAAATTCTACCATCAACATAGTGATTTCCATATTCGAAAGGTTTAAAGAGTAAACTGTAGAATAAGAAGTGAACTAGACAGATTTGTGTCATAGAAAAATAAACTGAGGATGTAATCTGAAACATCAATAGAGCAGCTTGAAAACTCCATTAAAACATTCAAAGACGGCACTGCTGGACACATTGATGCTCTCAACATATCTCATCACAGAGAAAATAGAATGCTCCTCTCCCAAAGTTGCCAAACTAAATCACAAATTCACAACTGAAGAGGTACTTATAAAACATTTCCAAAGTCAAGTGAATGATTTCCAGGGTAAATCAGAAACTTTGTCTTTCTCAAGATTCAAAATAAATCCTACAGAACAGTTTTTTTTTTATCTCTTTGTAAGATTTGAAAGAAGTCAATGAAACCCCTACACCAGAGATGAAACATTTCATGGGCTTAGAGAGGATGAATAGGCAGATGGAAATAGAGCATAAGCAGAGAGAACAAGGAGTCCAGAAGCTAATACAGCAAACACACCCAATAGTAAAAACTGAGCACAATGTGGAGGTTGAGAAATTGAGAAACTTGCATGGCTAAAATAGCGGCAGCTATACAAATTCCACACAGAATCACACTACATATTAATGTTGTGTGGGAGCTGAAGGGGTTTAGATGTTCCAGTTGCACTTGTAGATGAAGTAATTGCAGCAAGAGTTTTAGTTGGAACTTGGAATTGTGTGATCTTGTTGGATGTCAAATGAAAATGTGCCACTGTTGGAACAGCTTTTGAAAAATAAGGATTCATATACAGGGATATAGGAACACCATCAGAGAAACATGTCAGAATAAATGCACTGAACCAACAGGACACTTAGTAAAGCTTAGCAAGGTTTACTCTAAAGGGGCTTTCTCCTAGACTACAGAGGAAAAGACAAGAATTCTTCTTTACTCACATTTTGTAGAATAGGTGTATACACAACAATTTCTGTACAAGAGAAAATCAGTTCTTCTTATGAAATGGGTGGAGGAATGTGGGCCTCCTAATGTGAACAATCTCAGGAACTATTAGCTGAACTTTAGACATCCTCAGTAACTTAGATGACAAGTTGTAATTTCTGTACAGAGAAATAGCATGTTCTTTTGGTTTTTTTGGACCTAATATAAAGTGAAAAGTAATGTTGTAGATTAATGTATCCCTTAATGTAGGCCAGGTCTAGTAAGTGGCAGTAATAATTTTAGGCAAGTCCAAAGTTGTAAATAATATAAGAAATTTTAGCTTTTCTGTTGTAAAAGGAATACTATGACCAATAAAAAATAAAATATTCATTAAAAAGCTAGTTTATTTTACAATCACATTTTTAAAAGTAGAGAACATAAATGTGTGATAGTGTCCCATCAAAGCTGTAGCCTGCTTGTTTTCAAGCATCTCTCCCAGTCTGGACTACTCCCCCTTGCTGGAGAGGGCACTGTCCATGGAAGCACATTTGGTGTCTGCACAGTGTGCTGCTGCTGAACCGTGTGGAAGGTGCAGATGATATGATGACACCTGGTTCCTCTTAGCTCCAGAGAGTGTGATAAGAGCTGCATAATAAATTTAAGTTTTTAGCCACTTTAAAATGTGAAAAAAATCTGTGTGTATGTCTTTAGAATATATTTTACTTTAATAGCACATTTGGTTTGTAATACATTCCCACTGCCCATGAAAATAAATGCAATTCAAAGGTAATTCTGGTAAAGAGAAACTTTTTATGAGGGACAGGTGATTGAGTCTTAGTGAGCTCATGGGCAAAATTCATGAAGGATAGCACGTTTTAAATACAGGACGTATAATTATTGTCTTAATGTCAACATTTTGTAATGTAGTCTCTTTCTGGGAGTGGAGATTAAATCATTATTTTCATTTTTTGTGCAACATTCTAAATTTATATTACAAATTATTCTTTTTAAAAAAGACTGAAGCACGATACTTATGGTGTTTTAAGAATTCAGATAGACCATTAATGATGAGTTGACATTAACACTCCTGGAACTCATTCAGACCACTAAAAAGGAAGGAACAGCACTAGACTCATGTTATGGAGGAAGCATTACCCAAATTACAAAAATAAAAATTAAAAGGGGAAAAGCCAGATAAAAAAGACCAATTTCCCTGATTAAAATAAGGATGTCCTAATACTTGTTATGGAAATCTAAGAAAATATGAAGAGCCTGTAGAGATATGAAAGGTTTGCTCAAAACCAGAAGTATCAATTGTAATCCAACATTAATCGTTGGGAATGCAGAACACTCATTACATAAACTACACAATCCCTGAATGAAACAGGAGTAGAAGGTTATTTCTTGAATATAACAAATATTATATGGCACAGTTACTGGCATGTACAACCCTGTCTGCAGCTTCCGCTGAATAAAGACAAAATTCTTGGTTTCTATTGTCAGCACCAAGACAGACAAAGTCAACTGTTCATTTGCTTTCAAAATGGAGCTTGACATCATGGAGACAGATATTTTCAGTTGCACAATAAACTGACTCATAGCCAGACCATATTGATTGAAAACAATAAACAAATCCGGAATCAGTACACAGACAACTGATAGTTCACAATGATCTGTGAGTGGCATGGAGACACAGGAGCACTGTGATGGGTTATTTGACAAAGTCTCTACTAATGTTAATCGAAAGTATTGGTTGAGATCTACAACTGTGTGAGAGCCCACTCTGTTGGAACATATGTGTCCAGTTTCTTCTTGAAGAGGATATAGAGAAGGCTTTGAAGAATTTGAACAACCTTGGTTTAATACACAGGCAATCCACACACAGTTTTACTGGGTATCATTTCACAAAATTCTAGAGCTAGAGAGATGGTTCAGTGGTTAAGAGCATTGTCTGCTCTTCCAAAGGTCCTGAATTCAATTTCCAGCAACCACATTTTTGCTTACAACCATCTGTAATGAGGTCTGGTGCCCTCGTCTGGCCTGCAGACAAACACACAGACAGAATATTGTATATATAATAAATAAATATTTAAAAAAGAAAAAGAAAGAAAGAAAATCCCACTGCCTCCAGTTTGAAATGGGATAGTGAACAGAAGAGGCTTCTGGTGTTTCATGCATCTGGAGTATCTCAAGAGAGCTCCTAAGGGATATGTGTGTGTGCCAGGTCATAAAGAACAGATCTAGGTCTCCATCCCTGGAACAACATTAATGATACAGAGACCAAAGGCCTTTTAGCAACAGATGTGGTAGAAGATGAGAACGAAGAGAGAATAACAGATATGGACAACTCTGAGCCAAGATATTTTTATTGTGTGTCTGCTAGACAGTGTTTAGTTGATTGACAAGCCATTTGACAATGGGATTGAATAATAATAATAATGATAATAATGAAACAAAGAGGTTTTCTGAAAGAAATTTGTAATCACATAGTGAGACAAGTTAAAAAATAAAGATTACAAATGATAAAAATAAAAGTGTAATTATCCTAAGTGTAGATAATCAGAGCTTTGCTTCTTACATCTTAACGGAGAAAAGGTTGCATGCCCACTCTCTCACTCTTATTCATTGTAATTCTCAAACATGAGTCATAGAAAAGAGGGCAAGAGGGAGAAATAAAATGAATATAAAACATCATGATGAAGTCAAGTTACCAGAACAAGTCCTTATACTTAGAATACTCTAAACACTAAACCAGATAACTCTTAGATCTGAAAATACTTTAAGCAAACAACAGGAAATAAACAAAGATCAAGGTGTAAAGTCAACATTCAGCAATCAATAGGTATCCTGTGAAATAAAAAAAAAAAACTTACTAAGAAAAAAATTCAGGGTAAAGTCCATTAACAACTTCAAAACACAATATCTAGGAACCAGTTTGAACAAGAAAATTAATGTGTGTTCAAATCAGGAGAAGAAAAGAAAATAATAAATTTAATGTTAGCTTAGTTTTGGAAGATCTGCTCCATGGCTGTAAGGCCAGATGTGACACTGTTGTGAGGCAGAAAATTAGGACAGGAGTGTGTGGATTAATGTTGAGTATAGTATCTTGCATGATGAAAGAGGAGATCACTGACACACTGTTCTCCTCATAAACACAGGGTTAGTGACCTCAAACCTTCTCAGTGGCCCTGTATTCATCCATGTTTCTTCACTAAACAAAATAACAGCATGAAGACCAATGTTTTCCTTCACGACCTTATGGGGAAAGTCAAGCTGCAATGTACTGCGGGTTTTCATTAGGGAGCACTGAGCTTCACTCAGTCCCTTGAGTTATAATATTATGTGAGGATCTGAAGGTCTGAGACATTTCTATCTGTCAAATACCTGGAAACAGAAATGACCACCTTGCCCTCACATTGTCAGACCTCCAGTTCAGGTGCCAGAGGGAAGGGAAATGCTGATTATGAAAGAGTGCCACTTCCCAGCTAATCTTAGTTTTTTTTTTTTTATTAAAAACTGTAATCCCGTATGGAATTGATAGTATGCTGAGTGTCCAAAGGTTCACAAAGTCCAGCATCATTATCTCACATGGGTTTCAAGTAGGGATATTGACAGAATGTCCATCATTCTGTCCACAGGCCATAATGGGGCTCCTAAGCTGGTAGCTGATTGACAGGAAATGTGAATTCTAAGGATATGTTTCTGGTTACAGGGTAAAAGCTTTCTCCATTTGTTAAGACTTCAAGGCAACTCTGCATTGACTATGGAGTGAGTAGATGGAGAGACCTGCTTCATTCTTAGTGATACTTGTTCATTACAAATTTACATTTTCAGCCCTATTCTTCATTCTATCCTCACAGCTCACTGCCTCTTTGGTTCCCGATGACATTAATTTAGAGCTTCTTATTGGAGCCAGCTTCTCCTTCTAATCTGAACACAGAACACACTCTTTTTTCCCCTCAATTTTATTGAATCCAATGATTTTCTCTTTTTGAGAAGTATTTACTCAAATGCAGAATAAGATGTTGTTATAAGATACAAAAATTAGTTTAAGATAAAGAGATAGATCAGTGGATAAGAGTGATTTCTGCTCTTGCTGTGAACATAGGTTTAGTTCCCAGCATCCATATGACAGTTCACAGCCATCTGCCAAAATAGTTCCAAAAGACACAATGACTTCTTTTAGAATCTAAGTGCAAGAACCACAAATGTGATACATGCAGAAAAATTCTCATATGCACATAGAATAAATGAGCTGGACAGTGGTGGCACAGCCTTTAATTCCAGCCCTCAGGAGGCAGAGGTCGGTGGATTTCTATGTGTTTGAGGCCAGTCTGGTCTACAAAAGCTAGTTCCAGGACAGGCTGCAAAGCTAGAGAAAAACCCTGTCTTGGAAAACCAAAAAGAATAAATATAAAGATATATTTTTAAAAAGTTTAATTCTGCGAAATCCCAGGGCTTCTGCAACCAATATCCTTTAGAGCCGACAGAGTAATTGCAATGCACTCTTCCCCTGCTACCTCAGAATAACAGAAAGTGACAATTCCAAAAGACCAACAAAAATGTCATCTGGAATACAGTACTGAGAAAAGTATAGAGAATTCTTTGCTACTCCTAACTGGCATAGGGTGACACAAGAGCAGGTGTTCTTGGAGCACCAAGTCAAGCTTTTTCTCAGCTGATTTGCATAGTTAGACTTTAGCCAGGTGCAAATTACTGAGTGTATTTAAAGATAGCTTGTCAGTGACCAAGAAACAGCCTCTAGTCCAACTGGCAGAGATGGAATCAGATGATCTCCTGCTTTGGGTATTGCTACTCTGGGTTCCTGGTGAGAGCCTGAAGTGCTGGGAGCAGCCTACCGTGGCTATCATTGTTTTTCATGCCTTGATGATTGGACGACTGAAATTAAGGCATCTAAATAGTGTTATGTTTCCATTTTCCTTTATGGCATCTCAGGTGTAGCTCATGATTGCAGATATAGATTCCACATACATGATAACATCATATTGAGTGAGGTAACCCAGACCCAGAAAGACAGTTGTCACCTTTAATCCCAGCACTCGGGAGGCAGAGGCAGGCGGATCACTGTGAGTTCGAGACCAGCCTGGTCTACAGAGCTAGTTCCAGGACAGGCTCCAAAGCCACAGAGAAACTCTGTCTCGAAAAACAAACAAACAAACAAACAAACAAAAAAACACACACACAAAAAGACAGTTGTCACATGTACTCACTCAAAAGTGGTTTTTAAACATAAAGCAAAGAAAATCAGCCTAGAAATAACAATCCCAGAAAACCTAAGCAACCATGGGAATGCTAAGCGAGACATATATGGATTTAAACTACATGGGAAGTAGAAAAAGACAAGTTCTCCTGAGTAAACTGGGAGCATGGGGACTAATGGAGATGATAGAAGGAAAGGGGAGGGGAAGGGAGGGGAACAGAGAAAATGCATAGCTCAATAAAATCAATAAAAATAAGAACCACATACATGATGGTTTTACACTTGGGTGCTTTTAATAAATGTGACAGCAAGGTGTTTATCATTTTAGGTTCCCCTGGGGACATTGTTCTATATCAGTCTCCCACATCAATACCTGTTTCTCTAGAGCAGAGGGCCATTATCTCCAATAAGAGTGTCACTGAATGACATTAGTTATATGCATTGGAACCAACAGAGAAACCAGGACAGCGTCCCAAGTTCCTCATCCCTTTTGCATCTTACCTAGCATCTGTGTTCTTTGCCATGTTCAGTGGCAGTGGGTGTGAATCAGCCATCACCCTCACCTGCCATCCCGAGGAAGCTGAAGATGCTACAAACTATTTCTGTCAACAGAGCAATGGGCTTCATCCCACAGTGCTTCAAAGCTAAACATAACCTTCTGGGGTTCCTGCTCACTGAAGTTCAGTATCTGAGCTATGTCTTTTTGCCACACATCTCAACGATGTTATCTTTAAAATCGTGTTTTTTAAAAAGGGTAAACCTGTGAAACAGAGATTTTAAAAATAACATATGTGATTATCTCACCATGTGTGCCGTATAAGTTTTCAATTTGCTTCCTTAATTAACATCTCCATGATACTATTTTAAAAATGTAATTTGTGTGTTTAATAGATTGACAAGACAGAAAATCATTTAATATATACAGGAAACTTATTAGACACTCAAATTAAGAGCTTTGAATATTGAAGTTTGTTAGTTGTCTTGAAGACGCAAATTGACATCCTCACTCTAATGCTACATTTCTACTTGTATTTGCTTGAGATTTCAAAATTCCATTTCAGCAGGTCACACACAAGCCTCCTACAGCTGATTTACTGCCTATTTTTATCTGCATGTTTGTGTCCATCATAGAAGCTTATCCATGAACTTAGATCCATTAGCTGTTTTTGTACTTGCCCAACACTACATCTTTTTGCTATAGCATCTTCCAAAATGTGGCCACATTCTCTCCTTGCCTTCCTTCATTTCTTGCTCTCTTCTTAGGTGGAGGAGTATAAAGTTTCACCTTATATTTTAAGCTGACCTGGAAATTGCAACCTAGCACACAGTACCTGCAGCCCACCAGCCTCTTCACCTTGACAGTTAAATTACATGATACCACAACCAGCTCATTTTTATATTCTAGGTGTTGTTCCATCGCAGGTGCATAAAATCCAAAGACTTAATAGTGCGAGTCATGATCACGAAAGCTTTACTTCATAGAAACTCTGTGCAAGTCATGGTCACGGAAGCTTTACTTCATAGAAACTCTGCACTTCTTCATGAATCTTCTTTGGACTTCCATATCATGCCCACATGAAGTGATGAAGCTCAGTAAAATGATCCTTAGCACCACTTTGTGATGCACATACTTATGTTTTTCAGGTTTATGGTCCGATTTCAGGAGAGTGAAATTTTACTTAAGGACTTTACTCATGGTGTACAAGAAGTTATCACAAATTCAGTGACTCAAAATCTATAATCTGAGCAGATGATGTCTGGGTCATTTCCTCAGGCTTTTACAGGTTACAGTTAAGGTGTTGTCAAGGCTGAATTTTCATCCAGGCAACCAAAAACATCTTTTTATAAGACCAGAATAAACTTTTAATTTTAATTTTGTCCCATTAAGTTTCATAAGAATACCTTGACTTTAGAAATGTCCTGAATCAATCACTCATGTACCACCCTTCCACGCTGTCCAATGACTTTTACAGTTATTGATGGGACATGCAGTAAGGAAAACTTTAATAAATAAAAAAAAGATGAAATCTGAAACAGAGATTTTTAAGCATCATAATGCTGCATTAGATGACAAAAAGAATGACAAAGATGATCGGAACATAAAATCTGTAGATGCCAAGGTAGAGTAGGCTCATGCTACAGCAAAGACGACAGCACTTGAGTAAGAACTGACAGAAAAAGTGAGAGAGTTACAAGAACTTTTGAAAACTCTGGAGAGGCTGCAGAATCAGAAAAGAATGATGGTGTCTGGGTACAGCCCCAGGACCACAGACAATACTTCTTTTTTATTTTTATTTTTTATTTAACTATTAAAAAATTTATACTTCCTCCCCTCCTCTTCCCCTCCTGCTCCCCCACTTTCTCTTCTCTCTCCTCCTCCCTCATTAAGAGAGGGTAGGGAACACTGCCCTGTGGGAAGTCCAAGCCCCCCC
>NW_026068656.1:16172-18519 GCF_014885135.2 Alexandromys fortis
CTAGGGGTCCTGACTTCCTTGCTTGTCTTCTCCCTTTTTCTGCTCTTCAACTGGACCTTGGGAGCTCAGTCCCTTTCTCTGATGATACTTCTCTAGAATGGCTGAAATGGGGAAATGCAAGCTCTTTCCCTGAAAACCTCCATGCCAAACTGTTCCATCATCATGCCTTTACTCATTCCTGAATATCAGAGGTTCTATGAGAAAACTGAAAGTTGAGAGATAAATTAGACTAATTGATTTCAGAGATAAATAAGGTGAGGATATAATCCGAAACTTCAAACAGCATTTTTAAAACTTCATTATAATGGTTGCAGGAGACTGTAGTGGCATTTCAATTGTATTTTAACAAATAAAACTTGCTTGGTGTTCAGGAGAGTGAAACAGCCACATTGGTCAGCCTCACAGCAAGGCAGTGGTAACACACATCATTAATTCCAGTATCCACATTAGTTTAGTTGCCATAAAAATCAAGCAGGGCTTGCCTTTAATCCCAGAACTAGAGAGGATTATAAAATGGAAAGAAACATCTCAGAGACAGTATCATTCTGGGATTTCTGGAAGCAAGATTGCTATTTTATGACTGAGGTTGAGGTAAGAGTCTGTGGCTGGCTGCTTGACTTTTGTGGTCCTCAAGTTTAAACACAACTCCTTTCCCTGAATTCCTTAAAATTGTGTGAAGGATACTTACTAGTTTATGCTGGGTTTGCTTTGAGATTAAAGCTCTCATCTCAATCTTAAATTAATGTTCCCCAGGATTTCCACAGAGTGAATTCTGGGGTGCTCTTTGAATTTCTATTTCTCTATTAGTCTGGAACCTGGAGTCCAGTGTGTACTCAGCATAAGAGAGACTTTACACATGAGAGAAAACAAACCCATTTAGCCTCAATTTGCTATTTCATGCTTTTCCACTCTTTCCCTCTCCAATCATCCCTTCTTTTAATTCATGTTTTCTTACTCTAAGTTTCTTTTGCTGTTGTGAATTTTTGAGAATATTTTATTATTTTCCTAGTGCTGTTAATCTGAGATAGCTTTCCTAACACTTCTGCAAAAGCAAATTGGTTTAATATGTCTTGGATTTTAAGACAAAGTTGTTATTAGAGTACCTAATAGATTTCTGTTGGAAAGCTATAAGCTGATTTCTTTCAGTGATCATTCTGCCTTTGGTGTTATTTTTGTCTGCTGATTGTCACTAGCCACTCGATCACACTGCTCAGACATTTCCTTATGTATTTGCTGACTGCTTTGCATGGGCCCTTCCTGGCCAGCCCAGCTGCTAAGAATTTATAAACCAGACTTTTACAATGTGAACTGAGATGCATGAGTCTGGCAAGAGGAGCAAGATGAAGTCACAAACAAATGTCCTCATGTCCCTGCTGCTCTGGGTGTCTGGTGAGAAATATTATAATTTTCAAGTCACTTCTTTGTATATTAGAAGTTTACAATGTGTGCTAGGACATAATATTTTTTACAGTATTATTAAGATATACACTGACAAGGTGACATTCCAAAGTTATTAAATAATAAATCTCAACTGTTACCATATTCTGTGATTGCATATTATAAATCTTCATTTTGTATTCTTTTGCAGGTGCCTGTGCAGATATCATAATGACCCAGTCTCCATCCTTCATGGCTGTTTTAATAGGAGAGAAGGTCACCATCAGCTGCAAGTCCAGTGAGAGTCTTTTATACAGTAAAGACCAGAAGAACTACTTGAACTGGTACCAGCAGAAACCAGGACATGCTCCAAAACAGTTAATCTACTATGCATCTACTCGGGATTCTGGGGCCCCTGATCGCTTCATAGGCAGTGGATCTGAGACAGATTTCACTCTCACCATCAGCAGTGTCCAGGCTGAAGATAAGGCAGATTATTACTGCCTACAGCTTTATAAATCTCCTCCCACAGTGTTTCAGCCTCCAACATAAACTTCTGAGAGTCTCAACAGCTGCCTACTCCACAGACTGCCCTGCACCTGCACACTTCTGTCTTCTGAAGTGTGCCTAAAACTCTGATCAAAACATTTTCAGAGCTGGGGAAGATATAGGGTTTAAATGTCTCAATTTTTTTGGTATGAAAATTCTGTATGTGAAAAAGCAGCGGAGAATTCAGTATTATCTTTCTATGTCGTTTGTAACTCAATACCACAGACTCTTTTGCTTGAGTATGAAGGATTTATCTTTCTGTAGTTCTGGACTTCTGGTATCCATCATAGGACTCTCTGGGCTGAAGTGATGGTGGTGACAATTTTTTTTTTTTTTGCTTTTTTGCTTTGGAAGCTGTGGGAAAGGGTTTTTTCCCACTTTTCCATATTATATTCTTTAGGGCTTTCTTACATCCTTAATG
>NW_026068656.1:20363-21066 GCF_014885135.2 Alexandromys fortis
TAGTAATTAATATAAGAAGTTTTAGCTTTTCCATTGAAAAAGGACTATTCTGTCCAATTGAAAAAAATTTTAAAAAAATGTATTAAATAGCTAGTTTATTTTACAATCACATTTTTAAAAGTAGAGAACATAAATGTGTGATAGTGTCCCATCAAAGCTGTAGCCTGCTTGTTTTCAAGCATCTCTCCCAGTCTGGACTACTCCCCCTTGCTGGAGAGGGCACTGTCCATGGAAGCACATTTGGTGTCTGCACAGTGTGCTGCTGCTGAACCGTGGGAAGGTGCAGGTGATATGATGACACCTGGTTCCTCTTAGCACCAGACAGTGTGATAAGAGCTTCATAGTAAATTAAAATTTCTAGCCACTTTAAAATGTAAAAGAAAAATCTGTGAGTAAGTCTCTATAATATATTTTACTTTAATAGCACATTTGGTTTTTAATACATTCCTACTGCACATAAAAATAAATGCAATTCAAAGGTAATCCTTGTAAAATGGAACTTTTCATAAGGGGCAGGTGATTGAGTCTTTGTGAGCTCATAAGCAAAATTCATATTTTAAATACAGGACATATAACTATTGTCTTAATGTCAGCATTTTGTAATGTAGTCTCTTTCTGGGAGTGGAGTAAAAATCATCATTTTCATTTTTTTGAGCAACATTTTAAATTTATATTATAAATTATTTATTTTTAAAAAGATTGA
>NW_026068657.1:0-2884 GCF_014885135.2 Alexandromys fortis
AAAAAAAAAAAAAAACTTAAAAGAAATTTTGACGTTTTGAAACTTATCTTCATAATGAGTTTTCTAGCTAGCTTCTCTATTCTGTTTTTCTTTTAGGCACCAACAGAAAGACAGCTGCGATATAAGGAAAAGGTGGCTGAACTCAGGAAGAAAAGGAATTCTGGACTGAGCAAAGAGCAGAAGGAGAAATATATGGTGAGGAGAAAATCCAGTCCTTTCTTAACCTGAACCCAATCCTCACACTTGAGCCTAAGTGTCTGCCTTTCATATTATTTAGTTGTTTCCTTTAAGGGGATCCAGTGAATTCTGAGGGGTTCTTTTATGTCACTTAGTAACCTGCCCCAAGTTGGAGCTGTTGAGTGGGAGACAAAAGGGCTTATACAGATGAAACAGGAGTTTGTTTTTGGACATTCCATCCCCTAGGCCTTGCGGATGCAGCTCAGTTGGTAGAATCCCTTCACTGTAGTTTTAAGTAAAAACATTTAAAGAGATGTGGCTCTGTCCTCCCAACTGCTCTGAAGGCTGAGGCAAGATGATGAGCTCCAGGCCTACCTGGCTACCAAGTGAGTTCCACGTCAGCCATAGCAGTCTAGCAAGACCCTGTCCCCAAGTAAAATATGAAGGGCTTGTCATATACATCAAAATGGCCTGGGTTCAATCTGCATTCTGGGGGAGGGGAGCAAATTTGCCTACTAGAAGAAATACTGATGACATTAGAACTGTCTATATACAATAAAATATTTAGGGGCTAGAGATACAGCTGAGCACCAGAGCACTAACTTTGAATATAATATGCTTTTTATAGTAAAAATTCGGAATAGCATACAGAAGATTAATCTACCTAAAAATAGCCACAATTAGCATTTTTTTTCAAGTTTCTAGCTTTCTCTATTGTAACTACATATTGTCATTTTCATTATATGTCATACGCCATAGCACCTATTTGTCTTTTCACTTGAAGATCTTTAACTAATATCTTCATGGTAAAGTCTTCAGACAGACAGTGATGGTGAACACTTTTAATCCCAGACAGAGGCAGGCAGATCTCTTGAGTTTGAGGCTAGCCTGATCTACAGCCAGGGCTACGCAGAGTAACCTTGTGTCCAATGTGTGTGTGTGTGTGTGTGTGTGTGTGTGTGTGTGTGTGTGTGTGTGGCTTTTTAGGTAACAATTTATTTTTACTGAAAATGTATTAGTACTTGTTTTCTGCTAAAATATAGCCAGACATGGTAGTATGTCCAGAGACCAACCTGGGCAGCATAGCAAGACCCTGTTTTGAAAACAAAACAAAAGAAAGGAAAGTCAGGAGTGATTACTCACACATGCAGGAAGGCCATGAGTTTGAGGCCAGTGTGGGCCACAAAGTGATCTCTAAGGCATCCTGGACTATAGAATGAAACCCTGTCTTGGAAAAAAAAATGAAGAGAGATCAAAAATGAGAAACTATTTCCAGTAAAAATCACCCACCCAAGATACTGCATATTAATAACATGTTGATATGTGTTTACTTGGTCTTTTTCTGAGTATTTTTTTTCTTCATATAATTAGAATGCTATTCTGCTTTGTCTTTAGAATAGGTAACAAATGTATGATTTGTAAGTTGTAGCTGAACTTACTGAGAATTTGTAACTAAACACATGTAGTGTTTTATTTTGTTTTTTTGAGATAGGTTTTCTCTGTAGCTTTGGACACTATCCTGGAACTAGCTAGCCTGCCTCTGTCTCCTGAGTGCTGGGATTAAAGGTATGTGCCACCACTGCCCGGCAAAACATTTAGTTTTATGGGTGAGGTGGAGGGCTCTGGTAGTGGGCTTACCAGATCAGGATGCATGCTTATTTTTTGTTTGTAAGTTGAGTTGGGGAAGCACAATGATGTGATTGACTGAGAGACTGTGATACACTATTTTTCACCCAGGTGGCAGTCCCATAAGATGGATCTGTTCACTCTGGGGAAGGGCTTAGAAAAGATAATGAACCTTCAAATTAATACAGGTAGAAAGAGCATGTAATATAAAAGCTCTTGAGCTGTTTAACCTTACAGACATCTACTTTTCACTAGCTTGAGATATGCTATTTGGATCCTTCCTGATTTTAAAAATTCTAGATAGAGGGGGCTGGAGAGATGGCTCAGAGGTTAAGAGCACTGGCTGCTCTTCCAGAGGTCCTGAGTTCAATTCCCAGCAACCACACGGTGGCTCACAACCATCTGTATTGAGATCTGGCACCCTGCTCTGGCATGCGGGCATACATCGAGGCAGAATGTTGTATACATAATAAATCTTTAAAAAAAAATTCTAGATAGAAATTTTTCTTGTTGCTGAGTGGTGGTGGCGCATGCCTTTAATCCAAGTACTTGGGAGGCAGAGACAGGTGGATCTCTGAGTTTGAGACCAATCTGGTTTACAGAGTCAGTTCCAGAACAGCCAGAGCGACACAGAAACTCTGTTTTAAAAAACCAAAAAAGAACTTTATCTTGTTGCTTATTTTTTTTTTCTTTTGGAATAGGGTCTCGCGTGGCACAGACTGGTCTTGAACTTGCTAGTCTGTGTCCAAGTCCGGCCTGAAATTAATTATACACTTCCTGAATGCATGCTGGGATTACAGGCCTATAACACTGCCCCTGGCTGATTTGTCTTTGTTTTTTGGTCTGGGGAAATGGTGTAGCACATGCCAGATTTGATTCCCCAGCACTGTGACATACTTGTAATTCCAGCACTTGGGAAGTGAGGTCCTATCTCAAAAAGTAAGAAAAGAGGGGAGGTGCAATGACATTTTCAAACTAGAAGAACTCAGTAATACTTAGAACCTAAACTTTTAAGTCACAGAGTCCAAATTTCAAAAAGCTGCAACAGAGTGACTCAGTTTAGCCATAGGAAATGTTCGTA
>NW_026068657.1:12350-19942 GCF_014885135.2 Alexandromys fortis
AAAAAATGTTTTTAAACAGAAAAGAACATTAGACATAGAAAATTTGATGGCTCTGGCCAGAGGCACTCAAGAAACAAACTTCACTCCTGTGAGCAGTGATTCAGTATTTCTAAGTCTGCCTAACCACTGTGCCAACGAGAATCAGCTGTGTACTATCAGCATCCATGCATTTTAGTCACAGGAAGAGTGGAGGCTTGGCTGGAGAGATGGCTCAGTGAGTGGGTAAGAGCACTGACTGCTCTTGCAGAGAGCCCAGGTTCAGTTTCTAGAACCCACATGGCACTCAGAGCCAACTGTAATTCTAGTTCCAGGGGATCAGATGCCCTCTTCTGGCCTCCACACATTGTGTACATACATAAATTCATACATGTAGGCAGACACCATACACATAAAATAAAAATAAATGTTTTTTTTTTTGGTTTTTCGAGACAGGGTTTCTCTGTAGCTTTGGAGCCTGTCCTGGAACTAGCTCTGTAGACCAGGCTGGTCTCGAACTCACAGAGATCCGCCTGCCTCTGCCTCCCGAGTGCTGGGATTAAAGGCGTGCACCACCATCGCCCGGCAAAAATAAATGTTTTTAAGTCTATTTTTGGTAATGAGTATATCTGATATGCCTGTGTGTATGTTCATATTGACAACCAGAAGTTGATAATATAGTGTCTCCTCCATTTTTGATTTATTTATTGACAGAACATCTCTCACTAAACTGAGAACTCAATTTACTTTGACTAGTCTAGATTGCCTGCATGCCCATCTATGCCTCCAGAAAGCTGAGGTTACTGGCAGCCACCATGTCTTGTCTACTTTTTTGAGAGTTTTAAGTCCCCCTCCCTAAATAAAAAGAATGAAAACCAAGTCTGTGTTTTTTTTCCCCCCTTGGCAGGTTATTTACTTTCCAAAGTGGAAGAGAAAGTAGGCTCTCCAGAGCGCCCCCTGTCGGACCTGGGGCTCATAAGCTACCGAAGCTACTGGAAGGAAGTGCTGCTTCGGTACCTGCACAACTTTCAGGGCAAGGAAATTTCCATCAAAGGTAGGTCGCGCTTGGTGACAGTGGTCCCCGTTCTGTTTAATCTGACTATGATTAGAGAGCATTGCAGAGACCCTCACTACAGGGCTGAAGCTCCCAGAACATTGGGTCCTGGAATGGTTGTAAAGTGGTTTCTCCCATCTGGAGTTGTTAACACTCAGTTCACCTAAAAACCAAGAAGAGGACCTGGAGAGATGGCTTATCAGTTAAGGGCACTGGATGCTCTTCTGGAGGAATCGGGTTCAATTTGTAGTACCCATATTGCAGCCCACAACTATATGTAACTCCAGTTTTAGCACACACATACACAGACGTACACTCAGGCCAAATGCCCATATATATAAAATATATTCATATACCTGTGAATATATGTCATTTCTTTTAAAAATCAAGAAGAAAGACTTCAAGTATTTTGAAACATTGAAATTTTAGGAAAGACATCTGGCTCTTATACAGGAAGAATTTAGGATTCCAGTTTGATTTCTGAGGATCTCAGAGTAGTGTCTTACCATTAAATTTGTTTTTGGTAGTTAACTTTGGCTGGTCAAACATTCTGATCAGGTAGCCTAAGTACCTCAGATTTGTGATCTGGAAACTCCATGAAAATGAAAGGGGGCCTTGGGAGGCATGGATGTGGGTTCTATGCTTCAGCTGGGATCTCAGTAGCTGCTCTGTTACAGAAATCAGCCAGGAAACAGCTGTGAATCCCGTGGACATAGTCAGCACTCTTCAAGCCCTTCAGATGCTCAAGTACTGGAAAGGCAAGCACCTAGTTTTGAAGAGACAGGTGAGAGTTCCCTCAGCTGCAGGTGGTGTCCTTAGAACTTAGCAGAGCTCGGCGGGGTTGCACTACCCACAGTTGACTTCCCTTAAAGGGTGTGATTGGAAGCTCCTAGCCTTGTTCCAGCTGGCAGCGAGGTCCACGTGGCCTTTGTTTCTAAGCTTATCTCCTCCCTTGTCCTTATCAGAGCTTTTGGTAAGCTCTGTGAGACAAGTTAAGCAGCTTTGTGTGGCATAACATTTCTTTTTTTTTCTTTTGGATTTTTCAAGACAGGGTTTCTCTGTAGCTTTTGGAGCCTGTCCTGGAACTAGCTCTTGTAGACCAGGCTGGCCTCGAACTCACAGAGATCCTCCTGCCTCTGCCTCCCGAGTGCTGGGATTAAAGGCACATAACATTTCTGCCCATCCTTGAGCGTTCTTGTGAGTTCTAAGATTCTCATAAGTGGTTTGGGATTATTTTGTTAAATGCTACCTCAGCTCATCCCCATTTTGCATTTTTAGTTACTTACATGTAATAAGCATAAATGCATGGTTTTCAGCTCTCATTGAAGGCTGAATAGGAAGAAGTAGATTAGAGAGGAAAGCAGTTTGCAAATCCAAAGATAATATCATGTTTTACCTTTTAATAGATTATTGGAACCTGGGAGAATCTGTTGCTGGCCATTTGGAATCTTTTAAAGTGTGTTAGTTCCATATATGTGATAATTGCTCCTTTTTTCTTCATAGGACCTGATAGATGAATGGATAGCCAAAGAAGCCAAAAGGTCCAACTCCAATAAAACCATGGATCCAAGCTGCTTAAAATGGACCCCTCCCAAGGGCACTTAAAGTGACCTGTCATTCTGAGCCAGCGAGCCCCAGCAGTAGGAATCCGTACCCTAGGGATCTGTCTGTCATTTCTGTTGCTCTTGTGATTGGCAAGTACAGTATCCTTTGGGAAGGCCACCCCCTCAGGACTGTCCTGGCTCCGACCTTCGTGTACACTGCAGACACTGGTTCTGAGGAACTGTTGTTTCGGCCTCAGTGAGGTTGCCTGGACGGATCTGTATTAGGCTCAAGTACAGATCCTCATAGCACTGACCCAGGAGTTGTGTTATGGTACTGTACCTGTCCAGTCACTGGTTCCCTCATATTCGTTAGCCCCGTGAGGTTTGTTGTGTCCTGAACTTTGTGCTAGTGCTTTTTCCTGCCTGGTTACCAGACCTCCAAACATGGTCGCAACCGAAGAGCCCTTTGCAGTTATTCCTTACACATTCTTCATGAAGGGGCGGGGAAGAGGCAGCACTTAGAGTAATGTCTGTCTCCTGGGAGGGTCATTCATCCTGGATTTCATTTCACTGTCACTTATTTTTCCATTTTGTCAGATGACTTGCCTTTGGTCAGGGTCAGAGTGGCCCGAGCTAGGTATTCCTAAAGCGTTTCCCAGGGAATCACATCAGCTGGTCCATCCGAATGAGACAGGGTGAAGAGGAAGAGGCGGTGATTCCAAATTTTTCTTTGTGTTCACTCACGGGCACTGGGCAGTATCTTACTGGAAGGAAATGGGTAATTCTTTTTTCACAGCAGAAAGTACCCCCTCTTTTTATTTCCTGCCCCCTTTTATGTTGGCAGTTGCCTAGTATTTTAGCAGTTTTCTTTCATGCCACATGGTAGTTGATTAATCACATGCAGATATTTCCACCTGCCTTTGCCAGTCTGGTGTAGGGCAGATACACTTCCACATAAGTTGCACTGATTTTGTCCAGAGCTTCCTGGGAGAAGTGGAAAGTGGTTGAAAATGAGTTCTGTTTCTCAGCCCATTACTCAGCAAGACAGGGGACACACCGCTACGGTTTGCTTCCCTTCAACAGTGCCTCCCCCTACAACAGGCTGAAGTGCTTCTGTCCCTCCAAGAAGTTCATTGCCCTTTTAGAACTTGCCACCATCATCCTGTTCTCTGGTTTCCTATTTTTGGTGGTGTTAAGTGAAGGAAGAAATGTTCCCTCTAATTTCTCTCTGTCCCATTATATAACCTGCTATCTTGGGGGCAGCTTTTGATGTCTGACATGTCACCCTTCCCAACTTGGTCTCCTGCAGCACTGCTGTCTTCACGTGGCACCCTCACCACAATCCTAACTCTGGTCATTTGTGCCTTTCTCTTGTCATCTCTGTACACTACTAATATCCACTGTGGGTTGGAGGGAGCTGATCTTAAGCATGTTCAGTGGCAGCTCCCCTCCAGTTTCAGTGTCACTGTTAACATTTATCCAAATGCTGTTCACTGGGGATTTTTCTTAAGGGATAAAGGCCTTTTACAGATGCTGAACCCTTCCCCACATGTGGTAGAATGTGCTCTTCTTTATCTACTCAATAAAGCATGTTCTCTGCTCATGTCTGAGTAATCTGAGGCTTGTTTATGTGTGGAAATGGTATGATTGATCCGTGGTTAATGGCTCCGTGAAGGGTTAGGAGTGGGGTTTATAACTGGATTGTTTTTCCCATGTGAAACAGATTGTTCACAGAGTAAGTGTTGACTCTGAACTCATTAACTGGTAGGACAGATTGAATCTGCCTCCCTTTGGCTCCAGGAACTAGTTATGCACAACAGTGACTAGCTAGTATAACATTCTCTGATTCTTCTGCCTCTGGTTTGGGGGGTAGAACCAGTGGGGAGTTAAGGTAGGTGGGGGTACCATACATGC
The DNA here is from genome assembly GCF_014885135.2 of Alexandromys fortis. NCBI lineage: Eukaryota > Metazoa > Chordata > Mammalia > Rodentia > Cricetidae > Alexandromys > Alexandromys fortis. The sequence goes on from NW_026068657.1 coordinate 16,839, forward strand.
TTATAGGAGGCAGAAACAAGTGTGTTCCTTTCTCTCCAAGTGTGTCTACCAGCAGTGAGCCACATAAGCCATGTCTCTCTAATCATTGCCCAACTCAGACTGTGCTTCTGGGAATAGTTGGATTTTGCTTGTGTTTGCTTGATCAGGAATAGGGCGGTTGGGCACTGCCATCTGTATGGTGGAAGAGGAGCTGAATTGGGCTGGAAAGATGGCTCAGCGGTTAAGAGCATTGCCTGCTCTTCCAAAGGTCCTGAGTTCAATTCCCGGCAACCACATGGTGGTTCACAACCATCTGTAATGAGGTCTGGTGCCCTCTTCTGGCCTGCATACATGCAGACAGAATATTGTATACATAATAAGTAAATAAATAAATATTAAAAAAAAAAAAAAAGAGGAGCTGTATTTGCTGGGGTGGTTTTGTTCACTGGCAGGCCCTCCTGCAGTTGGGAAATGCAGTGGAGAAAAATAACTTCTTCTATTCATCTTAGAAAAGGTTTGTTCAAATCTCTGTGTAATAAACATTTACAGCAGAGGGAAATTTTGTTCTTTCACAGTTTGAAGATTGTTAATGTGGACCATGAGAAATGAGTACTAAGAAAGGTTGTGTGGTCCTGATCCTGTCTCTAGACTAGTCATCACCACTAAAGTTTGACACTACCTATTTACAACCCACTTGGCTTTCCAACCGTAGAAGAAATCTGGAGAATAGTCTACAGTTCATTGTTTCTGGGTCTGACACAGCAGATGACTATTTGGGGGCAGCATCCTGTGTGCTTAGCACTATTTTCCCAGGCCGTTGCATTAACTGCATGCTGTTTGCTCACACTGGTTGTAAGGAAGTCTGGAGGCAGGAAGCCAGAATGCTCACTTTGCTCTGTCCCAGGTGAGAATCTGTACTGCCTCTACCAATGCCTTCTTCAGCTTCAGTTCCCTAGTGTGTAATCATCCTCTCTTTCTATGTATCTACTGCTAGGTTATTAGAAACAGCCATGTTGCGAGGTGGTGGTGGCACACGCCTTTAGTCCCAGCACTTGGGAAGCAGAGGCAGGCAGATCTCTGTGAGTTCGAGGCTAGCCTGGTCTACAAGAGTTAGTTCCAGGACAGGCTCCAAAGCTACAGAGAAACCCTGACTTGAAAAACCACAAGAAAAAGAAAAAACAGCCATTTTTCTAGAGGCTTCATTGAAAGGATACTCATTAATTTGCTGAGAACTTTCAGATACTTAATCAGAGCCTTGTATCTATCTCTTGCCTCCAAAAGGCATGCCGTGATGAGGTCTGGTCACCTGATGCCTATTTTCCCATTTCTCCTGGGATTATTGGGTCCTGCAAAGACATTTTTAGCAGTATAGTGTATGCTTTGTAGAGCATAGTGGTGCTTCCTACTTGGGCTTGGCTGGGATTAGGTATGCTGGAATGTAGTTGTCCGTCAGTTGATTGGTCTAGATCAGTGGTTCTCAACTTTCCTAATGTTGCAATCCTTTAATACAGTTCCTCATATTGTGACCCCCAACCATAAAACTATTTTTGTTGCTACTTCATAACTGATTTTGATACTGTTATGAATTGTAATGTCAATATCTGATATGCAGGATATCTAATATGCAACCCTGGTAAAAGGGCCATTTGACTCCCAAAAGAGTCCTGACCCACAGTTGGGAACTACTGGTCTAGATCTAGTTACAGATAAAAATTGAGCATAGTTTGCTTGCAGCACCCATTGCTTCTGGAACAAAAATTGAGCATAGTTTGCTTGCAGCACCCATTGCTTCTGGAACAAGAAACCATTGGGAATGGTCATTTGGTTGCCTTACAAGAGTAGCCCTAGCCGGGCGGTGGTGGCGCACGCCTTTAATCCCAGCACTCGGGAGGCAGAGGCTCCAAAGCTACAGAGTAGCCCTAGACCTTCCTGCTCTTAAGAGGAAGAGCAATTGCCAAGTCAAATGATTTGTTAGAATGACTGTTCTTACAGCAGGGTCAAGCAGGAGAGCTCCGAGCCATGATCCTCTGTTTGTTTATGGCCTTTGGGAAACTGATAAATACATTAGGGGTGCGTGTGTGCATGTGTGTATGTGTACACTTATGCAGAAATGCACACGTTTATTTACAGTTCAGGAAATTGCCTTTCAAGTCCTTCCCAGACGGGGTTAGTGAAGCCTGATTTGAGAATCTTCGCGGTTTAGCAGGAAACATTCTGGCTGCTCTACTCTTACTCAGGACTCTGAACTAGTTCTCAGGATGTGCTTGAATGCAAAGAGCCGATTCTGGTGAGTGGTGAAGTATAGAGGAAGGACTGGTTCACTGGCTGCTGGACTCCCAGGGTGTGTGTTTTGAGAATAGAAGATGAGAACACCTTTGCTAAATAATAGGATGTGATGTGCTAGGAATGGGATCTCAGCTGCTTTTACTCAGGACTTTTGGCCACAAGCTTGCAAATGACCGCCTCTCGCAGACTGAGGGGGGCAGTGTAAATTGCTCACTTCCTTTGTGGTATCTTAAGCAATGCCAATGAATGTCACTAAACCAGAAACAAGGTTCAGCAGTGAGGAAAATGCCCCCCTGGATGAAGCATCAGTGTGCCCCTCCCCTCCTGTTCAGTGTGTGCCTTCAGGTACATGTTCGGACACCTGGCTTTGTTTACTTGAGCCTCAGAATAGAGAAAATAACCTGGACTGTTGACCACTTTGGCTCCATGGTGTCGCCTCCCAAGTGTTCCTTGTGAGTGATAAGCATCTCTATTCTCTACAAGTCACGTTCCAGTAGGGGTTATTTCTGGAAACAGCTTACCTTGGACTTAACTCTGCCACAAGTTGTTGGAGACTTGTTCTCTTATCTCAGTCTAGAGCGTGATAGATGCTGCTTCATCCCTGTGTGCATGGGGGCCTTGTGAGTGGTTCACTTCCCTTGAGTGTGTGTCAGATTTGGAATTTTGGAATGATGGTTTGGTGATTGTAGACCAGAAGCAGAAGTTGACCTGCAGTGTATGGAGAGACTAGACAGAACTGGGGTGCTCTTGCTGACAACACCAAAAACTCAAACATGGGGTTGAAGATGTCACTCCCAACCTAACTCAGGAATTCAGAGTCTGGCTTTGAATTCCTAATC
>NW_026068658.1:0-2146 GCF_014885135.2 Alexandromys fortis
AAAAATAAATAAAAGTTAAAAAAACAAAAGCTTAATAAGCCCTGAATTAGAGAGCATACATTCATATTTATTAGGATTGTCAGAAAGAGCTAGCCTCATCTTCACCTAGCCTTGGACAGTTTGGGCAGTACTACTTAGCATAATAAAATATGCTGTAAATGATCTCTGAGACTATTAAACCAAAACATAGCAAACAAGAACATTTCAGACAACGCAACAAAGTCTTTTCTATTCTATGTCAGTCTAAGAAGAACAGCCTCATTTATTCACAAATGAGGCACTATGCTATATTTTTCTCCAGAAACAATGTAATTGTGTTCTCCAAACAAAAAAAAAATCTATATCCCCTTTTCTACTCATTGACAACATCATTTTTACAAATTCCGTTCAGGACTTGGCTTTCTTGTGTATGGTATGTGGTTAATAAAGAGTGACAGAGTTTAAACAAAGTTTTTTAGCATCTCGGGGTGTACTGAGTGCTACTGTTATGACATTCCTATTGTTTTGTATAAAACAGGTTGTTTACTTAAGACTGGGCAAGAGTCTTACCCCGTTTATATAGCGCTTCTCTCTTCTGTAACAACATTCACCTTGCTACTATCCACAGCGTAGTGCTTGATAAATATTAATTCAAATCCAATTGAATTGTTTACGAGGCGGGGGGAGAAAAATGTGAGAATGCTGAAATTTAATATCTTTGGGCTTCCTGCTGGAGATTAATCAAAACAAAAGTGTGATATTTTTCATATGACATATGGTTTCTTCCCCGAAAAGCAGATCCAAATGAAGGCAAGAGAAGGTGACATATTTACACAATGCATTTGGAACTTAGTAGCTAGAATTCTGTTTGTTTTTACACTGTTCTTTCTTTGCTTTCTCAACCTCACTGCTGAGAAACAGGGAATTTATCCTCTAACTGACAGGAGGGGTGAGCCTGATTGGAAGGGTTTTCTGAGAGCTATACATAATAATGACTACTATTCTGAACGCTGCAGAGAGCTCCATCACACCCTCCCTCATTCCCGGGGGCACAGCATCCTCTAGATCTCAGCTGTCACTGGCACGTCACATCATCTGTGCAGTAACTCCAGCTGTTTTGATGGTGCTCAGGGCCTTTCTCTGTGAGTTGCACCCACAGACACATTAAGCTTTTCAAAGTTAATTCCTAGAGTTGAGGTAGCTGACCTAAACTCAGAACAAATATTGGATTAGAATATCATGGTGTCCAAAGTCATGATAAGATTGTCTGTTGAGTTTGACTTTTTGATAAACATGTGCAAGTCCTACGAAAACCAAAATCTTATACTGTTACTGTCATCGCCTAACACTTTTCAGTCAGTGATCTTTAGTGATAGAACAATATGTAATGTTTCCATCATTAAATTGAAATTATGACTCTCCTTTACATCTTTAGTTCCTTGTGCTTATTTTGATTTACCTTTTGTCCATTCACTTCACTTCTAAAACTGGTAACAGCTAATATGCTGGGCTTATACAGTCCCTCCTCAAGGGTTACTGACCTGCTTTTCTTCACCTGAGCTTTTCATGATGAGTTTATCTTCTAAGCGGGGTTTTGTATAATTACATGCCCTGGGACAGTACTCATCAAAGTTCTACTGTGGGGCAATGATTGCTGAGTTGATAGAGGTCAGCATGAAAACCCAAAACCAAGAAAGGTGCTGTACTTGAGAGACAAAAATAAAACAGTAAAAATAAGTGAGACACTTTCAAAGAATAACACTAAAACAAAAATGAGAATGGTCCAGAAAAGCATGTTATAATGGAACCTGTGAATAGTTCTCAGCACGTACCAATGGTTCATATTAGAGATGAGTTAGTTTGGCAAGAGAAGGGAAAATCAGGGAAGCTGGAATTTGCTACATAGGGAGAGTAAGAGAGGACCTGAGAAGGTTGAGAAGGTAAAGTCAAGGAGAGCCACGAAAGTCATCATAGTTAAATGTTTTTTTCAAAATATAAGAAGTTGCCGGGCGTTGGTGGCGCACGCCTTTAATCCCAGCACTCGGGAGGCAGAGGCAGGCGGATCTCTGTGAGTTCGAGACCAGCCTGGTCTACAGAGCTAGTTCTAGGACAGGCTCCAAAGCCACAGAGAAACCCTGTCTCGAAAAAACCAAAATAAATAAATAAA
>NW_026068658.1:5027-8059 GCF_014885135.2 Alexandromys fortis
AAAAATTAAATTTATTAAATAAAAAGAAATTAAATTTGAACATATTTAATAATTTAAATATAATAGCAAAGGTGTTATATTTAAAAAAGAAAAGGAAAGTATTGGTTTACAAAACTGGTATATAAACCCTGGGAACTGTATGCTTCTTTTTCCCCTGTTTCTGTGTTACCAGGTGCTACTGTGAGAAAACAAGATAGTCTTCAGATCATAGGAAATAAAAGATTATAGTCTGTGAGAGCATAGCAAGAGGAGCTATCCTTTGTCTTCTATAGACCATTGTTCCTATAATATCTTCACCCATATAGTCTTTGTGCTTTCCTTTCTTTCATTTTGATTTCTATTTTTCTCCTGATAAATTCTATTTGGGCTTACAAATCCACTCAAAAGATGAAAAGTCTTCAGAAAGAATATGAATTATATTGTCGATTAACTTGCTGGTATGAGTTTCTCAAACTCCAAGTGCTAAGATATTTACAGATAAGGAGATGAGAGCTTAGATCTTGGTCAGATAAACTTAAGAGTGGTTGTGGAAAAGTAGAGAAAGGTCTAACCTTGGGGCACAAGGAAATGGGGGAGGTCTGTGTTACCCCAGGAAGAAATGAGTATTTGAGGATGTGGGTAATGAACATGAAGACACAGCTATATGACAGAAATACCTTGAAGAAAAGTTTGCTGAGGGAAGGTTTTGAAGAAGAAAGGAAAGTATTCATTTCCCATGTTAACGGAAAACTCCCAGCTCTTTTCTTATTGAATGTTACGTCCTTTTGCTGGACTCTGTGAAAGACTTTTATGGTCTATCTAGGGACGTATGTGATATCTTTCAGAGAAATATTTGTGGGAAAATGCATTCAGAGTTCTAAACAATCTACTTATAGGTGACTTTGAAGAAGACAGTCCATGGGGGACTATTTTTATAACTAAAGTTTAAAGTTAAAATCCAGTGTGGATGTGTTTCTGAATCAGAAAATCAGCCATGCTATGACTGTTTGGCATGTTCTTGAATCTCAAAAAGAAGCAGCGAGGATTACTTGTAGATTTTAAAAAATAGTAAAATACTAATTGAATAAAATAAAAGTCATTGCTTATTTTCTATTGATAAGTCTGTGATTTTTTTGTAGTTTCCCCAATGAAAGTCTAAAATTTTTATGAATGCTTAATAAATATCTCAATGTATATATTAATATCTTAATATTATGATGTAGTGGTCATGATGAATTTTGAATTTATATTAGAAAGTTGTAGTTTTAGTTATAGGTGAGAGAAGGCAGCCTGTAGAATCAGAAACTAAAGGTCATTTTTTATATTCCTACAAAATTGAAGGAGGAAAGCAGATATGGATTTGTAAAACACAGCAGCTAGATTTCAGAATTATATTAAAGAACCTAAAATGGATCTGAATATAACATAACTTAAGCCTATAAGGCTTAATATCAAACTTAGGACTGTTTTCTTTTTAAACTTTTTGGTAAGGTTTTCATGAACATAATCTATGTTAGTTACCATGTACAGAATTTATATGAAGGCAAGAAAATTTAAAGTTGTATGGGTTTGTATTTGGGGCAGAACATCATTGAAGTACAACCGTGTTGCTCTGGGAAGGATTTGTAGAATGTATCTGTATATATTTTCAAAGAATTCAGTACTTAATTATGTAAATCCAGAACACAGAGGTCTATATTAATTAAAAACTGGTTGGTCTATTAGCTTAGGCTTCTTATTAACTCTTTTTTTTTTTTTTTTTTTTTTTTGAGACAGGGTTTCTCTGTAGCTTTGGGGCCTGTCCTGGAACTAGCTCTTGTAGACCAGGCTGGTCTCGAACTCATAGAGATCTGCCTGTCTCTGCCTCCCGAGTGCTGGGATTAAAGGCGTGCACCACCACTGCCCGGCTTCTTATTAACTCTTTTTTTTAAGTCTATTTTTGCTTTATTTTAGTTTTTTCCCTTTTTTTATTTATTAAAGTTTTCTGTCTCTTGCCCGCCACCGCCTCCCATTTCCCTCCCCCTCCCCCCATTAAGTTCCACTCCTTCATCAGCCCAAAGAGCAATCAGGGTTCCCTGCCCTGTGGGAAGTCCAAGGACCATCTACCTCCATCCAGGTCTAGTAAGATGAGCATCCAAACTGCCTAGGCTCCCATTAATTCTTATGTCTTAAATTAGCCCATAATTCTTGTCTGTGTTAGACATGTGGCTTGGTAACTTCTATCAGTTATTCTCATTCTCGGTTATCAGCATTCTCATTTTGCTTCCTCTGTGTCTGGCTTCCTCTGTGTTGACTGCAGACTTAACTTTTCCTCTTCCCAGAATTCTTCTACTCTGGTGGTACTCCTATACTTTCTGCCTGGCTACTGGCCAATCAGAATTTTATTAAACCAATACAATTAATAAAACTTTACAGTGTATAAGACCACTGTCCCACAGCAGACCCCCCGAAACCTGCTTGCCATATAATAATCAAAACCTAAACATACACAATAAAGAAAGAATATTAAGAATTGCTAAGGAAAAAGGCCAAGTAACATATAAAGGCAAGCCTTCAGGATTATATCTGATTCTCAGTAAAAACTCTGAAATCCAGAAGGTACTAGACAGATGTGCTACAGAAACTAAAAGACCACAGATGCAAGACCAGACTACTAAACCCAGCAAAGCCTTCAATCACTATAATCAGAAAAAAAACAAGATATTCCATCACAAAACCAGATTTAACAATACCTATACTCAAATCCAGCCTTATAGAAAGTACTAGAAGTAAAACTTCACCCCAAGTAAGTTAGGGGCACCCATAAAAACAGAGGCAACAGATAAACTCACACCAGCAAATTCCAAAGAAGGAAAACACAAAAACACTACCACTGAAAAATGACAGGAATTAACAATCACTGGCCATTAACATCTCTTAATATCAATGGACTCAATTCACCTACAAAAAATACAGGTTAACAGAATGGATACAAAAACAGGACCCATACTTTTAGTATACACACCTCAACCCAAAGAAAGACATTACCTCAGAGTAGAGAGTTGGAAAAAAAA
>NW_026068658.1:8082-12155 GCF_014885135.2 Alexandromys fortis
CACTAATTAACATTGATGCAAATATACTCAATAAAAAATAGCAAACTGAATCCAAGAACACATAAAATAAAAAATCATCCATCATGATCAAGTAGGCTCCATCACAGAGATGCAAGGATGGTTCAAAATATGAAAATCTTTCAATGTAACCCACCATATAAATGAACTGAAAGAAAAAAAAACATACCATCATCTTATTAGATGCTCAAAAAGCCTTTGAGAAAATACCTCCCTTCAAATTGTTGATCATGAGGGTTGAAGAGAACCTTCAAAATATAGAATATTGTTATTGTCTTAGTTGTGTCCTAGAAATTAAAATCAAATACTATTTCTTTAGATGCCACAAACTTTTGTCATAGAAGTTGGGGAAATCAAGCTGGTTGTAACCTCATCCCTGGGAGCTAGTTATTATCGTACTAGAAGGTGCATGAAAGTAGCTAAAGGTAACATTATCAATAGTCCTTTACAGCAGAAGACCTCTGAGAAACAACAACAATGACAGACCCGACAAGATAATTTCAATGGTGCAATAGTAACACTTATATTTTATGGGTAACCAAGGATCTCCTAGCTAGACTTAAGGCCCACTCAATATTAGGGAATTTGTATCTTTTACTGTAAACCCTTCTAAGAAGTTTAGAGAGGTTATATATTGCAGAGGAGAACCCTACTGTTATACTGTTAAATGAATATAGCTTAAGTTGTGTTCTAAATACTTACCCTTATGCCTACAGATAGGTGCAGCTTTTATTCCTCATCAGAGGGTATTACAGAAATCTATAAGTAGTCAAAGTATAGAAAATAAGTGACTGTGGGGTCCCAGTGTAAGTGGGGACATCTATAACACAATCCCTACACTCAAGGATCAGGGAACATCCTAAAGGCAGGGGAGTAGGGGGGTGGTAAAAGGTTGTAAGATTCAGAACACCAGGATGTCTGTCACCCAGTAGTGTCTTCTGGACTTGAGACAGATATTGCAACTATGAATTCTCAATAAAAATGGCAGCACAGATGTGAAAAGTTTCACAATGTAAAACTGCTAGATGAAGAGTTACAGATAGTCAGTTGTTGCCGAGGGAGGGGGCATAAGATTTCTTTAGGTGTTCTGTGTCTGGTAGTTTTACCAAGAGTAAACAATCAGCCCTAATGTATCTATACCCAGGAAACAATCATTGGACTCAGTAGCTTATATATGTATATAAAGTTTTCAAAGCAATAATTATGGAAGAGGTCACAATTCAAGAGGGAATGAGAATGACTCAGGAGGCATTGGAAAAGGGTGGTAATGATATAGTATTACAGAACTCGTATATGAAATTCTCAAAAAATTAAAATTAAAACAATCAGCAAAATTCATGTAAAAGGAGAAATAAACATCAGACTAGTAAAGGCTAATTTTATGGAACAGGATGAGTGATACTACATATGACAACACTAAAATTTTAATGAGACATATTTGGGATATTAGCTATTAATACTTTAATATTTAGTTAAAAAATTTAAAAATCAGACAAGTGTAAAAATGATCTAATGAAATCCATTATTTTGTATAAGTTAAAAAAATATATAAAGTCACCCAGGGACTTAAGATAAAAAGAAGGCTAAGAAAGTAAAGATCTACTCCATCTAAAAGAAAATAAATGGTGAAGAATTTTTCCCCATTCAGTAGGCTGTCTTTTGTCTTATTGACTGTGTCCTTTGCTTTACAGAAGCTTCTCAGTTTCAGGAGGTCCCATTTATTTATCGATGCTCTTATTGTCTGTGCTACTGGGGTTATATTTAGGAAGTGGTCTCCTGTGCCCATGCATTGAAGGTTACTTCCCACTTTCTCCTCTATCAGGTTCAGTGTGGTCAGATTTATATTGAGGTCTTTAATCCATTTGGACTTGAGTTTTGTGCATGGCGACAGATATGGATCTATTTTCATTCTTCTACAGGTTGACATCCAATTATACCAGCACCATTTGTTGAAGATGCTTTCATTTTTCCATTGTATCTTTTTTGCTTGTGTGGAATTAGCAAGAAACCTGGCTCTAGAAAAATGCCCAAGAACCCACAGGGCTGAACCCAGCTGAGACCCTAAGCAATAGAGGAGAGGGGGTCTGAACTGACCTTACCCTGTAGTCAGATGAATGATTATCTTAAATATCACCATAGAACCTTCGTCCAACAACAGATGGGAACAGAGGCAATGACCCACATCAGAGCACTGGACTGAGCTCCCAAGATCTAGTTGAAGAGTGGAGGGAGTGAGAGTATGAGCAAAAAATTCAAGACCATGAGTGGGTCATCCACTGAGGTGTTTTGCTTGAGCTAATGGTAGCTCACCAACTCCAACTGGACTGGGAGTGAAGGAGCATGGGAACAACCAAGTCCCTCTGAAGGGGGTTGACAGGGGGTCAGACTGAGGGGCCACTGATAACGACAATGGGATGTGTCTCTACTTGCATATACTGGTTTCGTGGGATCCTATTCTCTTTGGATGTAAACTTTGCTCAACCTAGACATAGTAGGGAGGGCCTTGGATTTTCTACAGGGTGGGGTGCATGGCAATCCCTTAGGATTGGATGGGAGTGGGGGATGATCTGTAGAGGGAGAGGAAGGGGACTAGGAGGAGGGGAGGGAGTGGTAATTTGGATTGATATTTTTTAAGTAATAAAAAGGCACCCCCCCAAAGCAACCAACCTAAAAAAGGGGGGGGGGAAGAAAAAAAGAAAATAAATGGAACCAGAAAAGTCAAGTGCTGTGGGACAATGGTCTTGTACCCTATAAAGATTTGTTGATTGTACTGGTTTAACAAAATGCTGATTGGCCAGTAGCCAGTAAGGACATATAGGTGGGGTGAACAGGACAGGAGAATTCCTGGAAGAGAAAAGGCTCAGTCTGTAGTCGTCACCCAGACACAGAGGAAGCAAGATGAGAATGCCTTGCTGATAAAAGGTACCAAGCCACATGGCTAAAACAGACAAGAATTATGAATTAACTAAGATGTAAGAATTAGTTAATAAGGAGCTTGAGCTAATGGGCCAACCAGTTTATAATTAATATAGACGTCTGTGTGTTTCTTTGGGACTGAATGGCTGTGGGACTGGGCAGGACAGAAACCTCTATCAACAGTCAAGCCTGCCTTGTATGGATTCTAGTATACTATTCTTTCCCAAAAGTAAATAATAATTGTCACAGTTACTTTAGATTATCTTTATTACTAAGTTGGAACAGATATGCCAAATAATAACAATGGTCTGCATTGTTTCACCTATTTCCTCTTAAAATTAATTAAGATAAGATTCAACTACAACTTTCATGGTTTGAAGCATTATTAGTCAGTAAGTACAATTTTTTTCACTGTTGAACATAAAATGAATATAATACAGATTAATTTCAATCTGTGCCTCTGCATGAATATAACCAGGCACACACAATTTTCAAGAGAAGTATGCTGATAAAATTCAGCTCTCATTATTAATAAATAACTAGCATAAGGTAAAATGCCATCTTTACTAGATTTATAATTTGAGGACATAAATATTTAAAAGATCCCTTTAATTTTTTAAATTAATATTTGCTTTGCATTTGTTCAAGGAGCACTTCAAATGACTCACATTGCTTTTGAAATGCTGATATGAGTGCATATGCATTATTAAATACTCATATTTCTGAGGTATATCTAAGTCTTTTTAATAGTAGAAAACAAAACTATTGATAAAAAAGGGAAGAAAAGAATTGGAAAACAATTATGAAATTTTTAGTAATGCATTCTGAAATATATAAGAATACTATTTTAGAAGATATTGTTGGTATTGCATTATATGCATGATGTCCTTCTATGTATTCTAAGTATGTTATTTAATAATATAATATATGTAATAACTTTAAGAATTGAAATTAGAATGATGATTTTCAGAAGCTGATATAAGCAGGCAAAACTGGCTAATCGACACTGAGTTTCAGTTATATTGTTTTATATTTTTACCTAAAATTACAATAAATAAATATTTAAAATAAAGGCATATGCAAATCATATGAAATTATATCATTATGCCATTTAAGGTGATAAGGGTCCCTGATGTGGG
>NW_026068658.1:14159-14755 GCF_014885135.2 Alexandromys fortis
AAAAAAAACTGACACAATCAAAAAAAAAAAGAATTCACTTAATTATCACGGGTTTATTCCATTGCCAAAGGCAGAAAAGCGTATGACATTATGCTTCTGGGTAGTCAGAGGCAGGATTTCCTCAATAAGGTGTAATGCATTATATTTTTAAACCAAACGCACATGTAGTACCACACACACCCAATTCTCTTTCTTTACACCCACCTGAACTCTTGGCCAAGCATCCCACAGGTAATATGTATCAGGAAAAATGTCCCCAAGGACCCAAATAGCATTAGATTTATGAATTTGGAGCCAGTCAGCCGGCCAGCCACTGGCAGCGGAAGTGGGTTGCAATCTTGTACTTAGTAGTGCTACAACTCCTTCATAATAAAATAGCAAATTGAAGTGATTTTAGACAGTGCGGGAGACCGAAGGGAAATGTTTCTGCCTCCAGTAAGCACAGAAGGCTATTAATGAGCCATGTCTGGCTCCCCCACCACGTAGTACACTCAGCGACTGCCTGCTTTCTGTGCTCACAGAAGCTGCGATTATCAAATTCTAAAGCAGTGGTTGGAAAAATGACTGAGCTTTTCAGAATTTATGGGCTATATATA
>NW_026068659.1:0-750 GCF_014885135.2 Alexandromys fortis
TTTTTTTTTTTTTTTTTTTTTTTTTTGTTTTGTTTTGTTTTGTTTTTGATTTTTTCGAGACAGGGTTTCTCTGTAGCTTTTGGTTCCTGTCCTGGAACTAGCTCTTCTAGACCAGGCTGGCCTCGAACTCACAGACATCCACTGCCTCTGCCTCCCGAGTGCTGGGATTAAAGGCATGTGCCACCACCACCCACTTAAGTTCAAACTTTTAAGACCACCCAGGGATATCCATAGTCTGTCCCATGGATCCTGACAAACCAAGTATTAATCCACTGGCATAGTGCTAGCAACATCCATATATTCTAACAAGTGTCAAACACACAAATATTCATTGAAATAATAGACCATAAAAAAGAGCAGAAAATGCATCCCTCAAAAAAAAAAAAGTCAGAAGGAAAGCAATAGTCAACACTAAAAAATATCAAATAGGATGTCAATCTGAATAAAAACAAATGGACAACGATACTGAAGGAGATGACAAGCCTTTAAGAATAATAATACAGGGGCTGGAGAGATGGCTCAGTGGTTAAGAGCATTGCCTGCTCTTCCAAAGGTCCTGAGTTCAATTCCCAGCAACCACATGGTGGCTCGCAACCATCTGTAATGGGGTCTGGTGCCCTCTTCTGGCCTGAAGGCATACACACAGACAGAATATTGTATACATAATAAATAATAAATGAATGAGAAAGAATTGGGAGGTCAAGGCCAGCCTAGATAGAATAGGGAGGTCTGGGGGGAGGTCAGGGTCAG
>NW_026068659.1:10454-12894 GCF_014885135.2 Alexandromys fortis
CCCCCCCCCCCCGCCCCGGTTCAATTTCTAACACCTGCAGGTAGTTTGCAATTAAATGTAACTCCAGTTCCAGGGAATCTGATGGCAGTGCATTCACATGGTACACAGACATACATGTAGGCAAAACACTCATACACATAATAATTAAAAGATAAATAAAAAAGAATAAAGACGCCTAAAAAGAAATAGAGAAATCTGAAAGAAAATAACAAAGAAGAAAGAATTACCCATGGGCTTATCCCTCTTAGAAAATGTTATTCTTTATCTTGCTCCTTCCAGCCTTGGACCATATGCAGACTGACATATTTTGCATAGTTTTACCAGAGAATGCACATCCAACTTTGTGTTCTATTTCTTCCTCTTAACATATTGTGTCAGCATAGTGCTATATCGTTAAGATGGCTTGGAGTGAACTTACTTTAAGTCCCTACGTAAGAGTCCACTGAGTTGATTATACATTCTTCCTTCTCAAATGTAAGAAGTCTAGAATCCCTGCAGTAGGTTGTTGATCAGAAAAGCCTCTTTCATGTGGTAAGATCCCCCTCTGCTGGAACTTTGTTTGTTTTATGTACCAAAGATAATTTATTGACTATACAGATTTCATACTTGTGGCACAAATGGGTTTTTCTGAGGTAGTGCTCACATTTTGGAGGGTGATGAGGGGAGGGACTCTGTAGAGCAAGTGTCTCCACATCTGTGGTAATGACAGTGCCTGGACTTATTGGATAACCACATCTTCTCCTCTAGAACCTGTGGACAAAGCTACTGCTCTGAGGGAGTTCCGGGTGCTGCACACCGCCCTGCACAGCAGCTCCTCCTACAGGGAAGCGGTGAGTTCAGCCAAGACTGCAGGAGATGGTGTTGTCACTGGCCAGTGTTCAGCCTGGGAGCTGACAGCACATCGCCACGACAACCAAGAGTTCCTTTGAGAGTTCTTGCCATGTCTGTGGGCCTCAGCAGAATCCTGTCTTTCCTCAAAGAGCCTGTCTCAGTCAGGCATTGGTTGTTGATTCCGTAGGATGCTGCTTAGACAGCCTCTCCTCAGGCTGGTCTTATGGACTGAGTATGGTTACTGTTCTCAGAATCCCTGTACCTTTACTGATGGGTCTTGATCTATGACTCTTGGTGAAGGTGAACTGCCTGTCACCTCTTAAGTATGGATTTCCCCACTGGAGAAATGAGCTGTTGACAGGCAGAATCAATGCAGCTGTGAACATCCTTCCCAATATTTACCAGTGTAAAGTAGTCATTGTATAGAGCATGGATCTGGAGAAATTGTTGTTGGTCTTGTTTTAGAAGTATAGGGATGGTGGTGGGGAACCATAGAGACTGTTCCCTTGTGGTGGTATGTATACAAGCATTCTATACAAACATTCAGAGGGAGGAAGTCAAGAAGAGTGTGGGCACTTGGTGACTGTATGGCACTAGGTAGAATTCTAAGCCATCCCTGTTTTCTTCTGCAGGTCTTTAAGATGCTCAGCAATAAAGAATCTCTAGATCAGATCATTGTGGCAACCCCAGGTCTCAGCAGTGACCCCATTGCCCTAGGTAAGTACAAGAAAAGATTTAAAGAAATGTAAGGAAAAGGAAAAAACTAGGAGCAAAAGGGGGCTCTGACCATCTTTTGAAGAAGCACTGCTGTTGAGGGACGAGGGAACATGATCAAGGTTCATTCCACAAACCTAGCCCCTAAGGGCTCTCAGACCTCCACTGTTGCAGCTCTGTGTGCTAAGTGCAGGAGAATGTGGGGACAGCTGGAGCATTCCCACTGGAATAAGATGCCCTCGACTTCATTTCTTCCTTTCTCAGGAGGGCTGGTTTGGGGTCCCGTTGAGTTGCTTGCTTTGAGATTTAATGCTGCCTTTTCCTTCTGGATATGGCTAGATTTCCACTGTCTAAGAGAAATCTTGCTATCTTCCAGGGGTTCTCCAGGACAAGGACCTCTTCTCTGTCTTTGCTGATCCCAACATGCTGGATACGTAAGTATAACCATCATTTTGTAAAGTACATTCCTCATGCGATCAGCTAAAAACCTGGTTGTTGCCCTGGGATCTCTTCTTGGAGCCAGTCTGTCACCAGGTCTGCTTTCTAAATGTGTCGAGATGGAAGGAGCAGCAAGGACTGCTTAAGAAATAGAAAAGCGGGCTGGAGAGATGGCCCAGAGGTTAAGAGCACTGACTGTGCTTCCAGAGGTCCTGAGCTCAATTCTCAGCAACCACATGGTGGCTCACAACTATCTGTAATGAGATCTGGTGCCCTCTTCTGGCCTGCAGCCATACATGCAGACAGAACACTGTATACACAATAAATAAATAAATAAATAAATAAATAAATAAATAAATAAATAAATCTTAAGAAAAAAGAAATAGAAAAGCCCAAGGGTAGGGGCACATGAAGTGTGTCCCAATGAAGCAGTATGGGGAGGGAGGGAGGAATGGGG
>NW_026068659.1:17916-19084 GCF_014885135.2 Alexandromys fortis
GCCATTCTGACAGGTGTAAGATGGTATCTTAAAGTTGTCTTGATTTGCATTTCCCTGATTGCTAAGGAAGTTGAGCATGACCTTAAGTGTCTTTTGGCCATTTGAACTTCTTCTGTTGAGAATTCTCTGTTCAGCTCAATGCCCCATTTTATAATTGGGTTGATTAGCCTTTTACGGTCTAGTTTCTTGAGTTTTTTATATATTTTGGAGATCAGACCTTTGTCAGTTGCGGGGTTGGTGAAGATCTTCTCCCAGTCAGTGGGTTGCCTTTTTGTCTTAGCGACAGTGTCCTTTGCTTTACAGAAGCTTCTCAGTCTCAGGAGGTCCCATTTATCCAATGAGGCCCTTAATGTCTGTGCTGCTGGGGTTATATGTAGGAAGTGGTCTCCTGTGTGCTGGCTAGTTTTTATGTCAACTTGACACAGGCTGGAGTCATCTGAAAGGAGGGGACCTCAATTGAGAAATTCCTTCCATAAGATCTGGCTATACACAAGCTTGTGGGGTATTTTTCTTAATTAGTGATTGATGGGGGGTGTCAGCCTACTGTGAATAGTGCCACCCCTGGGCTGGTGGTCCTAAGTTTGTAAGAAAGCAAGCAGAGCAAGCCATGGGGAGCAAGCCAGTAAGTAGCATATCTCCATGGCCACCTGCATCCAGGTTCCTGGTCTTGTTGAGTTCCTGCCCTGGATTTCCTCAGTGATGGACTTAAAAGCTGTAAGATGAAATAAACCCTCTTCTCTCCAAGTTACTTTTGGTCATAATATTGTATCTCAGCGGCAGAAACCCTGACTAATACAGTGTACCAACATAGATCACTTTTCACTACTCTCATAGTAAACAAAACTCTTAAGCAGGGTGTGATGACATGTACTTGTAATCTCAGCACTCAGAAGGTGAAAGCAGGGAGTTGGGGAGTTCAAGGGCATCCTTGACTATATAGTGAGTTTGAGGCTAGCCTGGGCTACATGAGATCCTTGATCAAATACCCAAAAGAAAAGAAAAACTTAAAAAAAATCCCAGCTTATTTTGGTTGATTTGTTGACAGTTTCATGCACGTACTGTATATAACATTCTGATTACCCTCATTGGTTCTTTGACAGTCTCACACACGTACTGTATATAACATTCTGATTGCCCTCCTCATTGGTTCTTTGACAGTCTCACACAC
>NW_026068660.1:0-2490 GCF_014885135.2 Alexandromys fortis
GGGGGGGGGTACTCTATTCTTTGATGGTGGTGAGTTTCCTGGTATAAATGTTTCTGAGATCCTGCCATATGTGATTACTGAGTGTCCATGGTATAATATTTGTAGGCATTGGGAATTGACACTATTAGAATGAGAATGGTATAGTAGGAGTGGGCTGAGATGTTGTAGAATATTAGTTTAAGATGTGTTACATTTGTTTACACTATGGAATATTTGTTTAATGATTCAAAGATATGTTGCATTCTTTTTTGTTGCATTTGTTTAACTCTGCAAAATGTGTTACTTTGTCTGCCTTAAACACCTGGTTGTCCTAATGAAGAACTGAACAGCCAATTACTAGGCAGGAGAGAGAAATGGGTTAGACTGCTGGGCAGAGAGAATAAAAAGGAGAAATATAGGGGAAAACAAAGAGTAAGAAAAGAAGAAGAGAATTAGTTGGTTGTGGTGGTGCATGCAGGTAGGAATTGCTGAAAGAGTCAGAGGCAGGAGAATCATAAGTTTGAGGCTAGCCTGGAACAAGAGCTAGTTACAGGGCAGGCACCAAAGCTACAGAAAAACTCTGTCTCGAAAAAAAAAAATGTGGTTATACTCATTAGGCCTATACAGAACAAAGTAAGTAAAAACACGATTGGATGTCTTTCCTGTTTTCCCCTTTACAGTGTAATTCTTTAATTTCCCCTTGATCCCTCCTTTTTACTTAGCTTCTCTGGTTTTGTGGATTTTAGCCTGGTTGTCATTTACTTTAGAGCTAATATCCACTTATAAGTAAGTACATACTATGTTTGTCTATCTGTGTCTAGGTTATCCCACGTAGGATAATCTTTTCGTACTAGAAAATTGCCAGCAATTTTCCCAGGGTCTCTGTTTTTAACAGCAGAGCAATACTTGACTCAAGTGTAACATATTTTCTTTATTTATTTTTTGCGTGAGAGCTATTTGGGTTGTTTCCAATCTCTGGCTATTACAAGTAAAGCTACTATGAACATAGTAAAGTAAGTGCCATTGTGGTGTGATCCTTTGTGTATATGTCCAAGAGTGTTATAGCTGGGCCTTGAGGTAGACAGATTCCCAGTTTTTATGAGAAACTGCCATATCAATTTCCAAGGTGACTGTACAAATTTGCACTCCCACCTGTAATGGAGGAGTTTTCTTTTCATCTTGCTCTATGTCTTTCCTAGCATAAGCTGCCACTTGTGTTTTTGAATTTAGCCATTCTGACAGATATAAGGAGTCTCAGGGTCATTTTTATTTGTACTTCCATGATTGTAAAGAAAGATTGCTCTTTCATTTTCTGGTCACCCAGACCTGAATAATCACGCAGAAACTATATTAATTACAACACTGTTTGGACAACAGCTCAGGTGTATTCTTAGCTAGCTCTTATATCTTGTTGTTGCTGTTGTTGTTTGTTTGCTTCTTTTCAAAACTGTATTTCTCTGTAGCTGTGGAGTCTTTCCTGGAACTAACTCTTGTAGACCAGGCTGGCCTCATACTCAAAGAGATCACCTCCCTTTATCTCTCAAGTGCTGGGATTAAAGGTGTATGCCACCACCACTTGACTAAGCTCTTATGTCTTAAATTAATCCATTTCTATTATTTTATATTATAACATGAGTCTCCTGGTTTGTTACCTCTTGCTTCCTGGGTAGCGACTTGGCATCTGCCTGACTCTTCTTTTACCCTGAATTCAGTGTAGTTTTCCTGCCTACCTATATTCCTTCCTGCCAAAGGCCAAAAGGTTTCTTAATTGACCAATGGTAATAAAATATATTCATAGCATACAGAGGGTCATCCCACATCACCTGATGAATAAAGATGTTAACCATTTCTTCAAGCTCTTCTTTGCCATTTGAGATTCCTCTGTTGAAATTTCTCCATTTAGATCTGAACACCAGTTTTTACATTTCTTTTGTTTTGTCTCATTTCTTGAGTCCTTTATATATTTTGGAAATTAGTCATCTGTCAGATGTGAAGTTGGTGGTCTTTTTCATTCTTTAGGCTGCCATTTATCCTTTAGATAGTAAAGGCAGAAGCCACAAAATAATCAATCCAGCACTAGTTCAGAATTATGAATAATAAAAGATTACAGATCACTGTCTTAGAAAACAGTCCTATGCACAAACAGGAATAGAGTCTAACAGCTGGAAGTCAGAGCTGGAAGCAAGAGAGTGAGCAAACACTTTACAACTGCATTTTCAGTATGAGTCCACTCCCAAGTGGACTGGTGTTTTAAATGCTATTAGCTAAAGGAGCAGAGTGTGCTCCCACAGCACCTCCTCCTTTTGCTCCAAACCCAATACAAAACAATGTACACTAGGAAGCGATATCAAGTATAATTAGAATTACAATCAGCTTAAACAATATTAAGAAAGGAATGTATGCAAAATGTTTTAATAGACTTTCTATCCTAAAGAGTCTAGTCTTATATAGGAAATGGCTTGGCTAGATCATAAGAGTACAGTAACTATAACTATATAATCTTCAACCCCA
>NW_026068660.1:10029-15310 GCF_014885135.2 Alexandromys fortis
TTTTATTTATATAATTCTCTACTACAGCCAAATGGCAAAAGTAAAGTTTTCATGAGATTAAAAATTCTAGTTTCCAAACCTAAAAGCCCCTTGGCTGAACAATGGATAGAGATGATGTGGTACATTTATACAATGGATTATTACACAGCAGAAAAAGTAATGACATCTTGGAATTTGAGAGCAAATGGATGGATCTAGAAAACATCATTTTAAGTGAGGTAACCCAGAACCAGAAAGACAACTACAATATTTACTCAAACGTGAATTTTAGACAGAAAGCAAAGAAAAACAAGGATACAATTCACAATCCCAGAGAACCTAGACAATGAAGAGGACCCTAAAAGAGACATACGTGGATCTAATCTATATGGGAAGTAGAAAAACACAATGTCTCCTGAGTAAGTTGGGAGCATGAAGATCATGGAAGAGTGTAGAATGGAAGGGGAGGCAAGAAGGGGAATGAAGAAAAATATGTAGCTAAATAGAACAGTAATTCTAGTTCTCAACAGTCAGGTAGACTGCATGAGTTTGACCTCAGACCTGCATGTATGTGAGGCTGAGTCACTTGCTCTTCTTGTGGGACTCCTAACAATAGGAGCAGAGTCTGTCTCTGACTCTTTTCCTGCTTTGGGGGCCCTTTTTCTTCTGGATTGCCTCATCCAGCCTTAATATGAAGGGAGGTTCCTAGTCTTATTACAACTTGATGTGCTATGTTTTGTTGATATCCCTGGGAGACCAGCACTTTTCTAAAGGGAGAAAGAGTGGATTGGGGGAGGGAACTGAAAGAAAAGGGGGGAGGAAGAAGGGAATCTCGAGTTGAGATGTAATATATGAGAGAAGAATACATTTTATAAATAAGAATTCTAGTTCATTTAAATATATTAATATTTCAGTTTAATGCTGAAGTATTCTAATTTTATTTTAATTTACTTATTTCTACAATATTATAAATCTAAAGTAACTTCAATAGGCCTAAGTGAGAAGACTGAAAGACTTTTCTTTCATTGTGAAAAGAAGGGAGGATGTTTATTTCCTAGGACAATTATGACAAAAACATTTCCCTTTTTGAGAGTATCATGAGATTTATTGGATTGATCTACTGAAAATTACTGAGACAGTATCCTGCTAAACAGCTTCATTCTGCTGCTGACCTGGGACATGCAGAGAAAGTTAACAACCTCTGTTGGAAATATAATTATGAATCCAGGTTTCCACTTGAGACCTCATTAGAAGTTTGATGTTTACGTATTGGGGATTGTGAAGTTTTGTAATTGTAAGTTTGTGCCTGCAATTTGTATGCAATGCTCAGTGGACCTTATTAGGGAATATGCAGGTACTTTATTGGAAAGGTCACGGTATTTTCACCAATTGAAAGCAATGCTTACTAATAATGATGAGACCCAAGAGTCACTTTTGGAATGAAAAGATTTCTTGCCTTTTCTGGCACTAAGCCAACTTGTATATAAGTCCTTACACTGACATCTTCCATCGACCGAAGGAGGATTCATTAGAGAAACATATTAGTGGTGATGACTGCACTCTAAAATTTCTTAAATTTTTTTTTACTTCTACCACTAGAAGGTGGCTAACTGCAGACTCTATGTCATGCATTTCTAGGGATCTCCCCAATTTGGCAATAAACCAAAGAAGGGATTTTATTTTTCTAGTCTAAATCCAAAATTACTGCTTATATGAATAAAAGAGTTTTTGCAGAGCTCATTAGTAACTTCAATTACCTATCCTTGCATCAAACACACATAATAATTACTGGGGATTTGGGATAAAGTTCAACGGTAGAGCACTTGCCCCCAGCAAGCACAAGGCCCTGGGTTTGATCCTCAGCCCCTGCCCCTCCAAAAAAAAAAAATTACTGAACTGATCCAGAGCAGTAGCGTCCTTCATTATAAATGAAGGAAAACATAGAAGACTGCATAATCTCTGGGTGAAATGTGTGTTTTGAAGTTTGGTTTTTCTACTGACTCATCATATCATCCTGGCTATGCCACAAACCATCTTTTCCTATATTTTCTCATTAGTAAATAGAAATAAGTTGTGAGAGTGATAAAATTATATTAGAAACTTTTTGTGAAGGATTTCCAGCATTTATATGATTCAAACATCATTTTTCACATAAACCTTGGCATGTGTAAAGAGCCTAACAATACTACAATGGAGCATACAAATAAATTTTTAAATACTTGTTGGAATTATATAAAACATATCTAGCTATAAAAGACCAGAGGTGATGACAATGACAAGTGAATGGGAGGATCTTTGCAATTCATTTGGTTTTACCCTAGGGCCCTGGACTACCTAGGCACAGATTCCTGGTCACCCACTCAGTGCCCATTATTGGTTTCATCTTGTGGAATGGGCCATCCATCAGGTTAGAAATGGCTGATTACTTCCACAAGCTTTGTGCCACCACTGCACCAGCATAACTTTTATAGTAGGAGGACGCTTGTTTGTTCCTGGCGGCCTCAAACTGAAATAATCACACAGAAACTATATTATTTAAATCACTGCTTGGCCAATTACTTAAGCATATTGCTAGCTAGTTCTTACATCTAGAATTAGCCAATTTCCATTGTTTTAAATTCTAACATGAGGCTTATGGCCTACTGGACACGTTCCAGCTGGCAGCTCGCATCTTTCCCCTCTGGCAGCTACATGGAGTCTCACTGATTTCACCTACTCTCTCTTCCTCTTTCTCTCTGTCTCTCTCGTCTCTGTCTGTCTGTCTGTCTGTCTGTCTGTCTCTCTCTCTCTCTCTCTCTCTCTCTCTCTCTCTCGCATCCTGGTATTTAGTGTAAGAGGCCACACCCAAGTAGGTGAGTAATTACAAGCTGTAAACCTTCCTGCAGCACCTCCCTTTTGTTTAAATAAAAGAGTTCTAAGCCTAATACAAAATCATATACAATAAGAACAAATATCCTATTTTAACTAGCTTAAGTCTTGTATAATAAATAACTTGGCCAAGTCATGAGAGGAAAGTAATTACACTTATCTAGTCTTCAACCCCATGAAAGATCCAAAAAGGGAAATAATGTTACTTGAGTGAGTAGGAAGTTCAATCAAGCAACTTCCAAAACATGCAACAATGACAGAGACAACTGGCTACCTGGACAATCACCCAAAGTCTCATTTGCAACATTGAGGCAAACAACTATGGCTAAGGCCGAGAATAACTAACAGACTATTTTCAAAGTCAAGAATTTAATAATAATAAAATTATTATTAAATAATAATAAAAACTGTATTATTTCCCTGTCTTGGCAAGATTTGACATCCTGCTTATTCATTTTCAGATACTATGAATTTTGTCAGTGGTTGAGGCATGGGCAGTTCCTTACCCAAAGGCCAGTTTTGCCAAGAAGAAAACAAGTTCCAAGTGAAGTGTCTTCAGTGTTCAACATTCTCTTGAGAATAGATCAGTGCTGCCAGGAGCAATTGCGTCTCACTTCAACAGAACTCTAAGTTATTTAAATGGCATTTTCTATAGTTCTTTAAAGTGGTTGGAGATTATAGATCTGTATGGAATATAATCTCTATGTATCTAAAGAACCTGATTAGTCTAAATATAAGTATGACAAACATAGATGACTATTGATCTATAATTCTTAATACCCTTATAGATTAAAGGCTAAGACAATGAACAACTGTGCAATAAATGAGGACAATGACCTCCAAATGTAAACAATGTATAAGTATCTTGATCAGAGGTATAAATGTACACTGCCATATGGTAAGTATATATCAATATATAAAAAAATGTTTTAAACAGAGGTAGAAGCATACATGCATACAATATTCAATATAATTTTTGTATCAATATATAAGAATCTATACCAATGTAATAGTCTATAAATAATAACTCACTAGTATTCACTCTATTACTCACTATTATTATTAGTGTGAGTAAGCTCATAGCAATCTATTATCCCATCGAATTTTCCCTTTATCTTTTTCAAAAAGATCCCTGAGCTTACAAAATTTCCCCCATCCCAAACCCTATGCCAATCAAATTGGAAAAGAAGTCAAACTTTCATTACTTGCAGATGATATAATAGTATACATAAATAACTTCAAAAACCCTACTAGGGAACTTTCTACACCTGATAAATGCTTTCAGTAATGTGGCAGGATACAAGATCAACTCAAAAAAATCAGTATCCCTCATATTTTCAAGTGCTAAAGAAGTGGAAAAAAATCAGGAAAAACATCACCTTTCAAAATAGCCACAAATAACAGAATATCATGTGGTAACACTAACCAAAGAAGTGAAAGATCCATTTGACAAGAACCTTAAGTCTTTGAAGAAAGAAATTAAAGAAGATACCAGAAAATTGAATGATTTCCTGTTATAGGAGGCTGTTTGTTTCCCAGCCACCTAGACTCCTAAAATAATCAGACAGAAACTGTATTAATTAAACCACTGCTTGGTCTATTAGCTCTAACTTCTTGGTTAGCTCTTATATGTTAATTTAACCAATTTTTATTAATCTGGGGCTTACCAACAAGGTTCTGTCTGGTGGCATCTGTTTCTGGCAGGGCTACATGACCTCTCCTGATTCTGCCCTCTTTCTCCCAGCATTCAGTTTAGTTTTCCCACTTACCTCTATCTGCCCTGGCAAGCCCAAGAAAGATTCTTTATTAACCAACAGTATACATCTTCTGTAGAAGGGAATCCCACATCACCTCCCCTTTTTTGTTTAAATAAAAAGCAAGGTTTTAATTTTAACATAGTAAAATTACATATAACAAAAGTTATCAAGCAAGAATTACAGTTACAATATGTATATCTACCTTATCTTTTATCATAACTAAGGAAAATATATCTATTCTTCAACTCCATCAAAGGCTCCAGAAGGATATAATATTACCTATGTTAACAGGAAGTGCATTGTAAGCAACATCCAAAACTCTAGAATAGACAAAGACATCTCACTGCCTGGAAAGTCACCCAAAGTTCTTCTGTATGAATGGAAGATCCATCTTTAGTCTACAGGCCCATAGTACTCAGCAGACTTTTTCATGAAGCAGGAAATTTCAAAGACAGTTCCACCTACATTGGCAGTTTGTCAGTCACTTTCTTCTGTGATCTGCAGAATGTCTGAAGACTCCATTATGGAAGCAGGAACCCCGACGGGTGGTCTCACCTTTAGGCAAGTTCAGCAGTCATTTCTCTGTGGGTACTGCATGTGCAGTTCACATAGCATACTCTCAAGCAGTCCAGGCAAGAACAGTTTCTTGCCCAAATCCTAACAAACTCCAATGCCCA